>NC_080756.1:14451307-14752614 GCF_020826845.1 Diceros bicornis minor
GATCCACACTTTGCGATATAGAATCTAATACCAAAGTAGCACTAGTTTGCTTTCTATTGCAGTTAGTCTTAATTAAGAGCCAAGTATAGTCTGGTCATTCTATCACCCCTAGCATGCATGATCATGCTTGAGATACTTTAGTATAGTGAAAATGTCAGGAGTTTGGAATGAGGCACATTCAAAAAAGTATTCTGATTTATACAGAGGTTACAACAATATTCAAATAAACTATAAATTTGAGAATTATTATTAGACTGTGGTACATACTGCCAAATAGTTTTCTGTTCCATTCCCACAACCACAAATCTCAGTCCCTTGTGTACAGACTGTTGCGGAATCACAACTAGTTATTACAGAAGCAATATCATTTGGCAAGGGGAATAGAATGTTAGTTCTGAGTGTCTTAAACACAGAATTTAGCTACCAAATTATTTTACCTGTTGTTTGCGTGTAGAATTTTTTGTGCTTTATAACATCATCCTTTATCCAAACTTTAATTTTTTTTAAATTTTTTGTTTATTGCAGAACATTGGTTTATAACATTGTATAAATTTCAGGTGTACATCATTATACTTCTATTTCTGCATAGATTACATCATGTTCACCACCCAAATACTAATTACAACCCATCACCACACACATGTGCCAAATTATCCCTTTTGCCCTCCTCCCCCTCCCCTTCCCCTCTGGTAACCACCAATCCAATTTCTGTCTCTATGTGTTTGTTTATTGTTGTTATTATCTACTATTTAATGAAGGAAATTATACAGTATTTGACCTTCTCCCTCTGACTTATTTCACTTTGCATAATACCCTCAATGTCCATCCATGTTGTCACAAATGGCTGGATTTCATCATTTCTTATGGCAGAGTAGTATTCCATTGTGTATATATACCACATCTTCTTGATCCGTTCGTCCCTTGATGGACACTTAGGTTGCTTCCAAGTCTTGGCTATTGTGAATAACTCTGCAATGAATATTCCTCAAAAAATCAAGGATAGAACTACCATATGATCCAGCTATTCCACTGCTGGGTATTTATCCAAAGAACTTGAAAACACCAATGCATAAAGATACATGCACCCCAAACTTAAATTTTAACCTGCTTCCTTTCTCTTTTCTTCTACTGAAATGCAATATCACTTTTAATCCTCTTTTCCATCTTCATATTTTATTAGGTAAGGAGGACTATATCTTCTCCTCCTTTAGGAGACAATATTCCTCTCATGCTCCTAATTTATCTGGGTCTCTTCCTCTCACTCTTTCCACAAATGCAGGGTAGGCAAAATTACGACAACGGTCAAGTTTGTCTCCACAGCCTTTGCTCTGCATCTCACCCACCTGAACTCCCAACCTCCTCTTGCCTAACTCCACAAGGTGTACTGGCTGCGCCTTGATTGTGTGGAGTACTGCACTCTCACATTCTCTTGAGCTCACGCTCCCAACTAATGACACAACTCTGGACTCTTCTCTCTCCTCTCCCTCCTATTGGAGCACATGCACTTAATTCTGTGACAGGACTTGCTTCCACCTGGCTATTGGAAAATCTGAGACAAGCTTCTTCAATGGAGCTATTCCATCCAGTGTCTATTATTTGCCAAGTACAGGGCTAAACTCTGTATCATAAAACTCATTGAATTTACACAGAAATTCTCACTATAGTTATTTATGTGCTGTTTTACCTCCTTCTTCCACAAATACTCATGTTTAACTAGGTTATTTAATGTGACTCTCTGAATGAGTCAAGTAGGATTCTTTCCACAATGTAGATTCCTGAACTCAGAGAGACCTAAAAAATTTTAGCCAGGCCTGGGGAGAGGAGTTAGGTGCTAGTGGTGAAATTAAAAATTAGAACATTATTAGTATGATGATGAAGAGTTTAATATGCATATTAATGTTTGAGATCCACCTAGACGATTAAGGAAGTTTGTTGCCCAACCTCAACATCATCATTTATTTCAACATCTCCCTCTCAATCAGTGCTTCCCCTTATATCATTAATGTTAATTTATATATTTATGTTGTTATTTCAAATACACGAGAAGGATGGATAAAATAATAACTGTCTTGTTTTCCATCTATTAAGAGTCTTATGCTTGTTATTATCTATGTCCGTTATGTATATTCTTCAGCTAAAGGAAAGATTCTATTTCTGTTCATGGCACAATAACCACTCCTATTCCTTAACCAGCATTATTTATTTATAATAGTAGCGATGAAATTATGTCCTATCTGAAAACACAGTCTCTAGGTTTCCTGCTATTTCTCCATCACTGATTGAAATGGTATTTCCCCAGGAGACATCAATTAGTTTGTTATATGAATGATTTTTCATTCACTGGGCTTTAAAATATATCCTGCAAATGGTATGAGTCCTCTGAGTCTGGAAAAATTAATACCTCTCTTCCTACGGACATGTGCTTTATAACATCCCAATAGGTACATATGTAAAGACCAACCTTTATTTAAATTGACTTTCACAGGAAAATGAACACATGCAGGAAAACTAAAGAAAATATAATAAGAGAAAGAGTGTAGACCTAGTACAAATAAGATGAAGACACTAACATAGCTGCTGGGCAACATTATACAGCGACAACCTGTTACATCGACTTACCTCACAGTTAAAGTCTCAAGGTTTTCAGGAAATTAATAAACAATGGAAACTGTTTCTGTTGATGACCCTTCCGCTCACAAAAGAGTGTTCTCTTTGTGAGCTTCTTACACTAATCAACATCTATACAGGGAAGGAAGAACAGAGTTGTTTGTTTTCAAAGTCTCTGAGATTTTCCATATCTCCTCAATCCTTTTTCTACGCAAATCCTATTTTTGCCTTTGTCAGATAAGACCAACTTGTGAATGGTTTCTCTTTTATGTAAGTAGAGTAGAGGGCTAATAAGTTACTCTGCCTTATTCTTTGCCTTGTACTTGGATTTTGGTTTATCTAAGAATTAATCCTCTCCCAACTACTTCAGGGCTACAAAAAGGGCAATAAGTAGAAGAAACTGAGAAGTAACTAAAAATGGGCATCCTTGCTGTTGTCTCCTTTTCCATACTTCCCCCTCTGAACACACACCAGGCACAAACTGTCTTAGTGAAATCCTCTTCTGAATCTTGCTGTCCTGTGCAGTGCTTCATGAGCAACAACAACATGTCTCTTTCTCCTCCATCAGCAAATTACTCTCCATGAGTAATTCAGATATTAAGGGAATATGTCCATTAAATTAAGAGATGTAGGAGGTATGGAATAATTTCTCCTTAAATTTTTTATCAAAAAAGAATATTAAAAATTAAGAAATGTTGACATTTTAAGCAATGGAATATACTTTTTGGGTTAAAATCCAAGGATTTGAAAGGTATATTTCTGTATGTTCTTGAAATTACATTGCATGGGTGACTATGTAGGGATGCAAAAATATAGCCCAAGTATGACCTTAGGCTTACGAAGGGCTATTGAATAGTACTTAACACGCCTGTTACAATTATTCATATTAAAATTTGAAAAAAGTTAAATCACATTAGAGAAGAAAATTCCAACATTTATTTCTTTTTCTTATCTCTCAAAAGAGAAAGTAATTTTCATATCTATCTTATGGCACTTACTCTTTTGATATTTTTTCATGGTTTCAGCTGGAAGCTCTTTGCTGTGTTAACTGTGTTGTCTTAAGGGACATGTGACTCTGCACTGGTCTAACGGGGTCATCAACTTTCATTTACTGTCCAGCCATCTTCTGGAGAGTCTAGAGTTCTTGAGATTTCCATTTTCATAACATATAAAGACTGTCATTAGAGAATCTTATTTGAAACCTTGGAAACATTTTCCTTTGCTCTCTGTCACGAAGGGAAGAAAATCTAACGTAAGACAGGAGAACAAAAGAACTTCCTCAGGGTTTTGGAAGAGCTCTCAACATTCTGAGAAGGAATTGGCTTTCCTACACCAAAATTAATGATATTTGTGTTCTTCTGCTCAGTCTTCTGGAGGTGCACTGGGATCACCTGAATGAATAAAGTAAAGGATCCTCAGTGACCTAGATTCTAATGTCACTAATGGATCTTTTGCATAATGAGCTTTGGCAAAGGAACTAAAATAGGCAGCAGGGACACTGTCCTTTGAGACAATGAGATATAATAACAACATCAGACATAGGCCAGGTGCACATCCTCCCAATGAGGAAAAAACACCAACCGAATTCAATTCTCTGCTATACTTTCTAAGGATATAAGTATAAGAGATTTTAATAGCCAAAATATTTTGCTTTACCTATTTTCCCATGATGTAATTGCTTTTTAAAGAATCTATTTGATATGAAAGTACACATTTGAGAAAAATTACTGTTTTCAATGATATTGTAAAATGAATTCATTTTTTTAATCACAAGAGTATTTATATACATTCGAAAAACAGAAACAAAATACATGACAGACAGATTCTTTATTCTGACCGCAGACAACACTTTGTAAGAGCATGGTTACATGGATGGCTCACAAACAGTTCACCGAATTAAAAACCACTGATCTAATGATTCATGCTTTGAAATATCTGCCACTGAGATTTTGAAATGTGTGTTTAAAAAGAACATCAGAACCCATCTGAAAAATTTTTAAGACATATGCCTAAGGTTTGGAGAAGTGGTTAAGAAATGTTGCTTTTGGTCAACTAAAAAAGGGAAATAAAAATTATAGTAACTTGTAGATGAGGTGACTGTTTAGAAATCTGGAAAAATATTGTATGATTACATAACAGATGCCTGAGGAGTTTATGGTTTGATGTGTTAGATCAGGGCTCACAATTAATAAATTTGTCATGGTTAAGGAAGAAAGGTCCTGTGGTAAAGGGAAAATGCCTTTGTTATTGATCGCTTGAATAAATAAAGCTTCTCTCTTGTTTGACTGGCTTTTTTATACCACCATTGCTTTTATGGATTTCTTTCTCTAATTCTCATTTTATATTTTAATTAAGGCAAGTATTTGTTTTTTAATTGTTATCACGCATTTTCATATGTGTATACAATAAAGTTTTATTTATTATTAGGATTCATGTTGTAGGAGACTATATATTATAAGAATAGGCTGTTATCGTGGCAATAAGTATCCAATTTTTGTCTGGGGCATAGAAAGGGTTTGAAACAGTGAATTTGATTATGATTTATAAAATTATGGCTTTATATGTTGGATTTGAAATGATTAGAATGAATCATACCAAGCAAATAATATTATGCAGCTACAGAAAAGTTTAGTCCTAGATATTTTATGATGTTTTTTCACTTTCCTTTCTTTTTTTTTTGCTAGTGTAAAATGTAGTATATCTAAACAATATTTTTGCCTTTAGAAAACATCTTGCTCTTAATAAATATATCTTACATCAAGTCCTCTTTTTTCCAGGTGATTATCTCAGATTTTTCAAACATATAAACGTATTACAGGTAAATTATGATAATTCTTCCATGGATTCACCAATGTGGTTTACAATACCATAGAGTTGTATTATAGCACAACTTTTAAATAAAACTTTTATTTTTATGAAATCTGTCATGCATACAAAACAGTGTACGGTATATCCACAATCTAGGTCTTGGAACAGAATATTACCTGGACCTTAGAAACCTCCTAATTGTGCATCTCTGATCACAACCCTCTTTATCCCTAATAGATGAATTTATGGACCACTTAGTTTCCCTTTGCATGCATCTTTATCCTGCTCTGTGTCTTGGGAGCCTGATCAGAATAGACCAGATGCACAGGCTTCCTTTCCAGTGGATTTGACTTTGTTCAGTGATCAAAAGTTCCTATCAGTAAAGGGAAAAGAAGAAAGAAAATGACATCATGTATATTTTAGTCTGTTTTTGCCCACTGCTATACAAAATATGCCTAATTTCGAACATTTCCTTTTTAATTCAAGATCTTAAAATATACATTTCCATTTAATTGCCATTAAGTTTCATCCAGTAATTTATCATATCCAGGCATCTGTTTAATATTAGCAAATGTTTCTGAAATTCAGACTTCCTATTCTGAAATGCTACCTGGGATTCTACTTTCTGTGATTTTAAATGGGGAAAAATTTTACACACTAATTCCAAACCATTAATCAATACTTTACAATATAAATAAAACTAGGTAAAGTACCTATATATAAGAAAAAATAAAACTGTATGTTACAAAAGGATTGCTTAAGGCATTATTTCTTAATTGCCAAATAATTTACCATTACTAGTAATTAAGATTCACGTTATATGCATTAATGTAACCTATGTTACTGCCAGAAACATCAGACATCCTCTTGGCTCAGAGAGTACACTTCAAATATTGACACATGATCTTAAATTTTTATCAATTGTGTTTGGAGTGCAAATGGAAATTTTATCACACATCATCTTGTTAAACATATTGTAATCAGTTTGTATGACATAAATATAAATTTATATATAAAATTGGCCAAAGATTTGTATTAAAAATATATGCATTCTGTGAAGTTTAAGTATTATAATTGAAGAAGTATTCACCCTGGAAAATGGTAGTTTTGAGCTACTATGCCTGGAATACCTATATTATATTTTGTTAATATTATGGGGGAACATGACAGTGTTCTGAATTGATATTGATCCTCAAGGACCTGAAGAAGCGTCATGCTCCCGTATTAGAACGTAGAGAATAGGGATAAGAAGAATAGCAACCTGGCTCATCTCTAGCTCGCAGAGGGTCCACTGGGTTCATCGACCAACCCACAGGGCAGGGCATTCCCAATCTTAAATGAATAAACAGATTAGATGTACTTGGGGATTGGCAGAAACCCCATTTGGTTGCTTGGCCTGTGGGATAAGAGCTATCATAGTGTGAAAGGTGAAGTGGACATCTCTGCAATGCCCCTCCCCAACACAAGATACAAATAAAAACATTGTCTCCTCTTCCTCAGATTAAACCTATGTTCACACAGGAGTTCTCTATGACCTGCTGACAGGGAAAGAAAAAGATAGCTTGGTTCACCCATCAGTTAGTTGGGTGTATTGTTGCAAATTGTGTATAGATTTCTTCTGTACTACAGCTCTGCTCAAGTGCCTCTCTGAAAGAGAACGGTTAGGGGAAGTCTTCCCAATGGTCAGAATTTGGGATAGTTCATGCACCTACTCAACCTCTTCGTGTGGAAAGAAAAGTGGCTTAAGTTAAGAATGAATATTTACTCATGGGCAGTAGTGAATGGCTTGATTAGTTGGTCAGGGGACTAGAAGGAGGAAGACTGAAATATTAGCAATGAGGGTATCTGGGGAAGAAGTATGTAGTTAACGCTTGAGAATGGGCATGAAATGTGATGGTAGTTTTATTGTACGCTAATGTCCACCAGAGAGTATGTAGTGTGGAAGAGGAGCTAAATAATGACCCAAAACAGAAATGGTTAATCCATTTTTTACCTGCCAGCTTCTGTCACTGGCCACCTCAATGCTAGTATACTAACTATGTAAAAGGAGAAATCTTGGTGACAAGTACAGAGGCTGTGCATGGGCCAGAATGAGCTTCCACTCACCAAGACTTTTCCAACTGCCACATGTCCCATTTGGCAGCTAACAATGAGCACCCAATATGGCACTATCCCTTAAAGATACCAACAAGCACCTGGTTTAAAGTTGATTACATTGTCCCCTTTTCTAATCTAGAAGTGGTAATGATATATCTTTATTTGTATTGACATATATTCCAGTTACAGCTTTGCTTTTACTATTCACAGAATAGGTGCTAGTATCAGTTTTTGATAGTTTGATCCACTGACATGGGATCCAGTTTAACATCACCTTGGACCAAGGGACACACTTGACACCAAAACAAGTGATGCACTGGACACTTAATTATGCATAACTATGTGGACCACTGGTCCTATCATGCCACTGAAGTCTTCTGACGTAAAGGTAGAGCAACCTTTAAAGGCACAGCTGAGGCATCAGTTTGGAGTTGATATACTAGCAAGGATAGGGTATCATCCTCCTAGATGTAGTATACACTCTAAATCAATGAATAGATCTAATCTTTAGACATGGATAGTATAATTTTTCATTTATTTAGTTCCACTTTAATTTTTATCAATAATATTTCATTGTTTCCTGTATATATATTGTATGGCCCCTTCATTATCAAGTATTTGAATAGTTCGATGCAATTTTTTAATTATAAATATATATGGCATGTTTCTGATATATAGAAACTCAATTAATTTTGTAAATTATCAATATTCAACCAACTTTGCTAAATTCAAGTATAAATTATAATTATTTGTTTTTAGAATATTTTAATTGTTTTTATGTATGTATGATGGATTTTATTTTTGTCCACAATTATTCATTCCCCTTACATATATGACAATTTTATTTCTTGAGACACAGATTTACCTGGAAGTAAAAATATGTAAGAATATGTTATGTTGCAGTGGAAAAAATTTTGGTAAAGTTGTCACCTGAGACAATTTGGAAGGCAGATGATATCCTAAGAGTGTTTGTGGATTTAGGAATGGTAGTTTGGAAACAACCTGTTTACTCTTCCCTGTATTTGACAAGTTGCTATTAAAAATAAATAAATTGAGAAAAGAAAGGGCAAGGAGGATGGTTACTATGGATGGGGATGGCGAAGATCTAAAGCTGTTAGAATCATGGAGTTGAAAAATGCCACCATTTCTCATCTCCAACAAGTAAGAGAAAAAATTTAGACATCTGTTGAGACATATTAAAACAGTCTCATGGCAAGAACATGTGAGTTATGTTGCCACCATATCTCTGAATCTATTCAACAAATGTCTTAATATTAAGTAAACCATTTCTGTTGGATATAGGAATTTTTCAAAAGAAACTAAGGGTGTAACTGCTATCAAAGTGTCTTAAGTTCAAGGCATCTGTCACTGAATCTAAAGAAGCACGTTTAAAGAAAGAGAAGTAGGTGAGACTATCAGCACATGGTACAAACAAAAATCAAACATATTGAAAAAAAGTGTTAAATTTTTGAGTGTTCGGGGTGGGCTAAAAGAGATTAAATCTAGATCAGTTTTGTGCTCCCACATCCTATGGGGGAAAAAAGGAGGCTGTGAAATATACTTAGCCCCAAGGAAGGTTTATTCTTTTTAGTGTCCTCTAAATGTTTCTAGAACATCTCTGGATATGGCCAAATATGATAATGGAAAAACCAGGATCTCTCAGATGGTGACTCAAGAGCCATGAAATACAATTAACTGAAGTGCTATTCTCAAGGAACACAACTGCAAACTAGTCCAGAAGCTTACCATAGCCCCAGAGTAAGGGGCCCTTGGGAAGTCTGTCAAGTAGCATTTTAGACTTGATATTGAACAATGACTGCTGTGTATTTTCAATTCTTACCCTTTGAATGACAGTGTTTCTTAGGTTGTCTTTTCCCTATACCTCCATTAATTGTCAGGTGTGTGACAGAGACAGATCAAGTCTCTGGATCAAAAGAAGCCCCATGTGAATAATGTTGTAGTGAACGTGGGGGTGCAGATGTCTCTTCAAGGTACTCATTTCATTTCCTTTGGATATAAACCCAGGAGTGGGATTGCTGGATCACATGGTAGTTCTATTTTTAATTTTTTGAAGAACCACCACACTGTTTTCCATAATGGCCGAACCAATTTAAATTTCCACTATCAGTGCATAAGAGTTCTTTTTTGTCCACATCCTCAACAACAACAGATATAGATGCTATCACATTGTGGTTTTGATTTGCATATCCCTGATGATTAGTGATGCTGAGCAACTTTTAATGTACGTATTGGCCATTTGTGTGTCTTCTTTGGAAAATGTCTGTTCAGGTCCTTTGTTCATTTTTAAATTGTATTATTTGCTTTTTGGCTACTGAGTTGTATGAGTTTTTTATATATTTTGGATATTAACCCCTTATCAGGTATATGGTTTGGGAATATTTCCTCCCATTCTGTAGATCCCCTTTTCACTTTATTGATTGTTTCCTTTGCTGCACACAGGCTCTTTAGACTGATGTAGTCCCCCTTCTTTATATTAGCGTTTATTGTCTGTGCTTTTGGCGTTATATCCAAAAACTCATTTCCAAGATCAATGTCAAAGATCTTTTTCTCTATATTTTCTTTTAGAAGTTTTATGGTTTCAGGTCTTACATTTAAGCCTTTGATCTATTTCGAGTTAATTTTTGTTAAATGTGTAACACAGGGGCCCAGTTTCATTCTTTTGAGTTTGGATGTCCAGTTTTTCTAAAACCATGTATTGAAGAGACTATTCTTTGCCTTTTGTGTGCTCTTAGCTCCTTTGTCCAAAATTAGTTGAATGTATATATGTGTTTATCTCTGGACTCTCCATTCTGATCCGCTATTTTATTTGCCTGTTTTTATGCCAGTCCCATCCTGTTTTGATCACTACAGTTTTGTAACATAATTTGAAATCAGGAAGTATGATGCTTCCAGCTTTGTCCTTTTTTGCTCAAGACTGGTTTGGCCTTTCAGGGTCTTTTGTTGTCCCATACAAATTTTAGGACAGTTTTTCTACTTCTGAGAAAAATATCATTGGAATATTGAAAAGAATTGTATTGAATCTGTAGATTGTTGTGGTTTGCAGCATTGTCACAATAGTCAACATAAGGAAACAACCTAAATGTTATATATATATATATATATATAACATTTATATATATATATATAAATGTTTTATATATATATATATATATATACACATACATATGATGGAATATTATTCAGCCATAACAAAGAAGAATACCCTGTCATTTGTGACAACATGGATGAACCTGGAGGGCATTATGCTAAGTGAAATAAGCCTGACAGAGAGAGGCAAATACTAAAATACTGTATAGTATCATGCATATGTGGAAATTAAGAAGAAAAAAAAGCCAATTTCATGGAAACAGAGAATACAATGCCAGGGGCTAGGGGGAGGAGGACATGTAGATCAAAGTGTACAAATTTTCGGTCATGAGAATAAGCTCTGAGGATCTAAGGTAAAGCATGGTAACTATAGTTAATAATATGGTATTGTATAGTTGAAAGTTTCTGAGTAGATCTTAAGCATTCTCACCATACAAATAAAAAAGTTAAGTACGGGAAATGATGGATATGTTAATAATCTTGATCTTAGTAATCATTCCACAGTGTACATGTACATCAAATCATCCCATTGTGCACTTTAAATATATACAATTGTAGGGGCTGCCCCTGCAGTGTATTGGTTCGGTTCAACATGCTCTGCTTCCGTGGCCCTGGTTCCTGGGTTTGGATACCAGGTGCAGACCTAAACCGCTCATCAGTCATGCTGCGGCAACCACCCACATACAAAATCAAGGAAGACTGGCATGGGTGTTGGCTCAGGACTAACCTTCCACAAGCAAAAAAATGAGGAAGATTGACAACAGATGTTCACACAGGGCGAATATTCCTCAGCAAAATATATATATACACACACACACACACACAATTGCGTTTGTCACTTATTATTCAATAAAATTGGGAAAAAATTAAAGGGCAGTAAATCATTTCAAAACAAAAAAGAAGTCACATGTGGCTCTGAAGTAACGTAATCCTCTTTATACAATTACTGAAAGCTTGTTTCACTTGCTTATTCCTCAGAGAGTAAATGAAGGGGTTCAACAAGGGGGCAACAGAACTATGGAGCACTACAACTCCTTTATTTATGGACACCTGGTCTTTTACTGAGGGCTTGACGTAGATGAAGATGCAGCTTCCGTAGGCGATGGAAACCACTATCATGTGCGATGAGCAGGTAGAAAAGGCTTTTCTTCTTTGTTGGACTGAGGGGAATCCCAGAATGGTCCTGATGATGTATGTGTAGGACAGAAGCACACACATGAGGGTGATAATGAGTCCAAATACAGCCACAAGGATAATGGTTTGTTCCATTACCCAGGTGTCTGAGCATGAGATCTTTAGGAGGGGAGCTGCATCGCAGCCAAAATGATCAATGGCATTGGAGTCACAGAATTCCAGCTGGAGGCCCAGGCTAAGGGGTGGTAGAATGATCATCAAGCCAAACACCCAACAGCAAACGACTAATACGATGCACACCCTATTGTTCATGATGGTCATGTAGTGAAGGGGTTTACAGATAGCAACATATCGATCATAGGACATGGCTGCCAGGAGAAAAAATTCTGTTGCTCCAAAGAGAATAACAAAAAATATTTGAGTTGCACAAGCATTGTAGGTAATGGTATTGTCCCCGGTTGATATACTGTACAGGAATCTAGGAATGCAGACAGTGGTAAATGAAACTTCTAAGAAGGAAAAATTTCTAAGGAAAAAGTACATAGGAGTTTTAAGATGGGAGTCTATCAATGTTAGGGTGATAATAGTCAGGTTCCCTGTTACACTCAACATGTAGGTGAGAAATAGAAAGACAAAAATCAGGATTTGCAGTTGTGGGTTATCTGTCAGTCCCAGCAGGATAAAAGTTGTTATTGCTGTGTGGTTCCTCATAACTGACTTTTGAATTCTACTCAGTCAGCGTGTAAAAATCAAAGAGATTTTATGAGGTGGTGGATATTTGAATTCTATAGCAAAGAATTTATAGTCTGTGTATATAAAAGCCAACCAAACCAGTCCACATTTATATTCTCTTTTCTCATCATAATCAATATTGCCACTATTGCAATAGCCTTCCTGAATTTTACATGTATAAGCAGCAGATTATCCCTTCAAGATTCATGTTATTGTAAAAAATCCATCTTCTTCTCAGATAATCTTTACCCTTCAAAATTTAAGCATTTAGATGATTGTAATTCATTATACACATGGGATTGACAAATACAATAGGGGAAAAAAGATGGTGCAATTTCATGTGCAACTAAATGTTCTTTATCCAAGACAAACCTTAGATATAGGACATACCCAGATGATTGAGAACATGAATTCTCTTCAGTTGTTACTATCAAAGCATTGTTTTAACAGGTAATATGCATTTCTCCTGGAAAACAAGCAAACAACATTGACAACAAAACACAACACTAGATCCTGAGATTATCCTTTGACTTTTTATTCTTTTCTGCTTGTATTCCTTATTCTTAAATGATAAATGGTTAACGTACAACTATTTTATCTATGGTGTGAGAATGTTGTGTCCAAGATAGTTACAGAAGAAATACCCTCATGTGCATTCATGTTATATTTCAGTTAAATGACTGTAGTTCCCTTTCTCTCAAAGCCCCTGAAGCTAAAACTATGTTAATGTCGTTGAACATAGTGTTCCAGGCCGTGCCTTTTTTCATGATGCTTTTAATTCCTTTAAAAAGATATTAATGTCTCCACCTTCTCATCTTACCCCTACTCAGTTTTGGCTTTAAGCCTCTGCAACCTTATCTTTCACTTCCAACCCCCACTACTTTCTAACACCTACTAGAACTTCATTACTGTTGAAGTCAATGGCACATCTTTATAGCATCGCCATAACATTTTTTTTGAAGTTCAATCATTCTACAAATGGACTCTGTGCCATCATTCAGATTTTCCTCTTAAGTCCAGATGTCTCTTTTTAGTGTCCTACACACTCTCCTCATTCTCTGTTCATCTATGAAATACTGCTGTTCCCCAATATTCCATCTTAAGACCTCTCCTTTGTTGTATACTTGCTGTTATTCTTCTTACTCCATACTCTCCAAGGCTGGTTTCTCTCAGTGCGGTTGATTTGATTGTCATTTATATGATGGATTCCAAAGACCAGGACTTTCCAAATGGGAAACATTGCTAAGTATACATGACCAGATGGATGTTCCACAGACACCTCACGTACTATCTGCTCAAAATGAAATCCTGCTCCTTCTCCAAGTCTTCTCCTCTTCCAGTGTTGACTATTTCTTGGTAAAGATTAATCTTTTTTTTTTTCCTGAGGAAGATTAGCCCTGAAGTAACATCTGTGCCTATCCTCCTCTACTTTACATGTGGGTCACTGCCGCAGCATGGCTGATGAGTGGTGTAAGCCTTGCCTGGGATCCAAACCTGAGAACCCAAGCTGCCAAAGCGGAATGTGCTGAACTCAACCACTAACCCAAGTGGCCAGCCCCAAGATTAATCTCTTTTTTTTGTGGCCAGTAAGGCTCTTCACGGACAGGACTTTCCTTATTTTCTCACCTCATCAGTTGCAAGGTCCTCACCTTTCTTCCTCATAATTTAAGTTCCACTAACCTCGACTACTTGCAATTCTTCATATTTTCTACATGCTCTCCCCTCTGCAAGGGCTAATCCTCTGACTGACTAATGGCTCTTGGTCCTTCAGGATTCTCCCTAGGTATCAATTCTTCAAGGAAATCTTCACTGACCCACCCAGAGTATGTGAGATTATGGTCTCGTGTTATATCCAAACAGCTGTTGCCTACTCTATCTTAGAATATATCACATTGGGTACTTCAGTAGGCTTATGTTTCTTCTCTATGTTTCTGGAAACTTCTCCAAAGTAGAGGCTCTATTTTATATATCCTTATGTTCCCTTATGTCCGGCACCTGTAGGGAGCTATGTAAATTTGAACTGAAGAAACAAAACACGGTTGTCTACATACTGAGACAAAATTTATTCTTTAATGCCTATTTTTGTCAGTTAGTTCAACATTCTTATTTTCACGTCTTTTTCAAATTGCACTGTCATTTTGAGAACATTCTTACACAAAAGGCCTGAAAAATCCCAATTGTACACTTTGTAAATCCTCCTTTTCAAATTTTTCTCTGGCCTTTAAATTAGCCCTCACTTTACCTTTAATATTATAATTCTTCATCTGTGGTTGTAGTTTGCTTGCTGTTTTTTCTCTAGTAATCTCTTTCCTGGACCTCTTGCTTTTAGGTACTTTTATTTTTTTTCTACTGTCCAGAATTAGCTCCCCATACAACAATTTTTAGAGATTGAGATTCTTTTACTTTCTGCTTTCCTTTCTTTTCAAAGCAGAAACCACCTACTGTGTGTCTCAAGATTCATTCCTCTTCTAAGAGAGATGGTGGAGTGTGGCATGTTTTCCTTAGTTTTCCCACCTGACTCCCCAACCTCAACACCCTTCCTCTGATAAGGAGTACTGAAGATCTACATTCAAGGAATTATTTTGTGTAGTTTTTACTAAAATTGACAGAAAGTCACATCAATATTATATATGGTGACATTCCAGAAGTTCAACAATATCCTAATATTCTCAGGGTCATTGGATCATTCCGGTCACTAGCATACTCTAAGAACAGAGAATTTGTTCTTTGTTAGATCCCTTGTTGCTACAGAAGTATGCCTGACACATAGCGTGTATTCAGTAATTTTTGAATGAATGATTTAATGTACCTCATATAGAATTTTAGCTCAATTTGGATTTTAATCTTTTAAAATGTAGAGGAAATTTCAGGCAGTACTGATAGCTAAAAGGCTCAGACTGCAACATCGGGAAGATTAGAATTGCTGCTAAATCCTGTGACTGTACCAAGATGGGATCTATTTCTTTTTTCTTTAAATAATTTACTTTCCTACCTATATTCTAAAACCTATTTCTCTCCTGCTGACACTCCCAGTCCATTTGCTAATATAACCTGAAATTAGGTAATGAGGTAGTCTTTAGTAGTCACAGTGTTAATTCCGTCCCTCTCTTTATGTACATATTAGAAGGCTCATTTAGCTGTCTAGTTTTTTGCACTGTCCAGAACCATAGTCAATGACTAATCTTTCAAAGAACAAATGTTTAAGCGTAGAGAATAATCAACAAACCAACTTTGGTAAGGGAAAAACTATATCATCCCATTTCTGCACCTTGAAACTGACGTAGAGCCTCTAAAAACTCTGCTTTTCAACATTTCATTCCCTTCTCCATATTCGTGTTTCTCCATCTCCTTGTCGATCAATCAATATAAAACCACACAGCTTTCTAATCTTTACTTGGACCTGCACTTTGGGATATAGAGTCTAAAACCATAGTAGCCATGGATTGCTCTCTTTTGCAGTGATATATTGGGAGCCAAGTATAGACTGGTGATTCTATCACCCCTAGTATGAGGGATCATGCTTGACATTCTTTAGTGCAGTTCAAATCTCAGAAGTTTGAAATCAGACACACTCAAAAAACAATTCTGATTTTTGCAGGAGTCCATAGCAATATTCAAATAAACTATAATATTCATAATTACTGAGTGACTATGGCACATCCTGCAAAATAGCCTTCTGCTCCATTCCCACAGCCACGGATCTCAGTCCCTGTGAACAGTCTGTTGGTGAATCACAACTACAGTCTTTACAGAAGCAATATCATTTGGAAAAAAGAATAAAATGCTAATTCTGAGTGTCTTAAACACAAAATTTGCCTACTTAATTATTTGACCTATAGTTTGCCTGTTAAATTTTTTCTACATTCTAACATAATCCTTTCTCCAAACTTAAAATTTAACCAACTTCCTTTCTTTTTTCCTCTTCCGAAATGCAATATCACTTTTAATCCTCTTTTCTAGCCTCTTATGTTGTTAAGTGAGCGTGAATATACCTTCTCCTTTTTCAGAAGACAAGATTCTTTTAATTCTCCTAATTTATCTTGATCTTATCCTCTCAGAATTCTTTCCACAAATGCAGGGTAGGCAAACTTAGGACAAAGGTCAAGTTTGTCTCCACAGCCTTTGTTCTCCATCTCACCCACCTAAACTCCCAACCTTCTCTTGCCTGATTCCCAAGGTGTACCGCTGTGCCTTGATTGTGTGGAGTGCTGCACTCTGACGTTCTCTTGGGCTCACTCTTCCCTACTAATGATGGAACTCTGGACCCTTGTCTCTTTTCTCTCTCTCCTCTCTCTTATTAGAGCACATCTACTTTATTTCCTGACAAGATTTACTTCCATCTGGTTATAGGAAAATCTGAGACAAGCTTTTTCAATGAAACTATTCCATCCAGTGTCTATTATTTCCAAAGTACAGGGCTAAGCTCTGTATCATAAAACTCACTTAATTTATACAGAAATTCTCACTGCAGTTTTTTATGTAATGTTTTACTTTCTACTTCCAGAAATGCTTGTGTCTAACTAGGTTATTTAAATGTGTGTGACTCTGAATTAGTCTCATCAAGGATTCAGGTCACAATATAGATTCCTGAACTCAGAGAGACCTAAAAAGTTTTAGCCAGGCAGTGAGGGAAAGTAGTAAGATGCCAGTGGATAAATTAAAAATGCAAATATTATGGTGTGATGATGAAGAATTTCATATGCATATTAATGTTTGAGATCCACCTAGACAATTAAGGAAGTTTGTTGCCCAACCTCAGCATCATCACTTATTTCCACACCTCTCTCCCAATCAGTGCTGTCCTCTCAGTTAATGCTACCATTAACAGTAATTTATATATTTACATTATAATTTACAATACACATAACGATGAGTAAAATATTAACTGGCTGCTTTTCCCTATATTATGAGTCATGTATTGTTGATAATATCTGTCACCATTACGTATATTCTTCAGCTAGAGGAAAAGACTCTATTTCTGTTGATGGAGCAATAACTGCTCCTACTCCTTAACCAGCATTAATTATTCATAATTGTAACCATGAAAATATGTCCTACCTGAATATACAGTCTCTAGGGTTCCAGCTATGTCTCCATCACTGAATGAAATGGTATCTCCCCAGGAGACATCAATTAGTTTGTTATATGAATGATGTTCCACTCTGTTGGCTTTAAATTTTTTCCTGAAAATGACATGAGTCCTTTGAGTCTGGAAAAATTAACACTTGTCTTCCTATGGACATATGCCTTATAAAATCCTGGGGTACATATGGAAAGGCCAACATTGCTTTAAAGGGACCATCACAGTAAAATGGACACTCATGCAGGAAAACTAAAGAAAGACTCTAATAAGAGAAATGGTGCAGACCTGGCACCACTAAGACAAAGACACTAACAAAGCTACAGGCCAACATTATACAGCAACAGCCTGTCACATCCACGTTATCTCCCAGTTAAACTCACAAGGTTTTCAAGAAATTGATAAATAATGGAAACTGTTACCTTCCATGACCCTTCCATCCCCAAAAGAGTGGTCTCGGTGAGCTTCTTACGCTAATCAACAGCTATACAAGGAAAGAAAAACAGAGTTCTTTGTCTTCAAAGTCTCTAAGATTTTCCGTATCCCCTCAATCGTTTTTTGATGCAAATCCCATTTTTGGCTTTGTTAGGTAAGATCAATTCATGAATGGTTTCTCTTTTATGAAAGTAAAATAGTGGACGAATAATTTACTCTGCCTTATTCTTTGCCTTGTCCTTGCATTTTGGTTTATCTAACAGCTAATTCTCTCCCAACTACTTCAGGGCTACAGAAAAGGCAAGAAGTAGAACAAACCATGAAGTAACCAAAAATTGGCATCCTTGCTGTCATCGCTTTTTCATGCTTCCCCCTCTGAACACACACCAGGCACAAACCGTCTCAGTGAAATCCTCTTCTCAACCCTGCTGTCCTGAGCAGTGCTTCATGAAGAATAACAAAAAGTGTCTCTTTCTCCTCAGCCATCAAATTACTCTCCATTGAGTACTTCAAATATCAAGGGAAGATTTCTGTTTGAACTAAGAGATGTTTAGGAGGGATGGAATAATTTCTGCTTAAATTTTTCAACATAAAGAAATATTGTTAATTTAGAAAATGTTTACATTTTAAGCAACACAGCATGCTTTTGGGATACAAATTCCAGGGATTTGGAAGGTATTTTTCTGCATATTTTTGAAATTACACTGCGTAGATGACTAATTATAGATGCAAAAATAGAGCCCTAGGTATGACCTTATTCTTACAAAGGGCTAATGAATAGTACTTAAAATGTCTACTATAATTTTTCGTATTAAAAGTTGAAACAAGCTTCACTAACCACCTTACAGAGGAAAATGCCAACAAATATATCTTTCTCCTATCTCTCAAAAGCGAAAGTAATTCTTGTGTCTACCTTGGGGTACTTACTCTTTTGATATTTTTTCATGGTTTCAGCCGGCAGTTCCTTGCTGTGTTTAACTGTTTTGTGTTAAGGGACACGAGACTCTGCACTGGTCTTACAGGGTCATCAACCTGCATCTACTCTCCAGGCATCTGCTGGAGGGTCTGGAGTTCTTTGAATTTCCTGTTTTCATATCATATAAAGGCTCTCATTACAGAATCTTCTTATTTTAAGTCCTGTATACATTTTCCTTTGTTCTCTGTCATGAAGGGAAGAAAACCTAATGTAAGGCAGGAGAACAAAAGAATTTCCTCTGGGTTTTGGAACTGCTCTGATCATTCTGAGCAGGGAGTTGGCTTTCCTACTCCGAAATTAGTGATATTTATGTTCTTCCACTCAGTCTTCTGGAGGTGCACTGGGATCACCTGAATGAATAAATTAAAGGATCCTCAGTGACCTAGATTCTAACGTCACTAATGGACCTTTTGCATAATGAACTTTGGCAAAGGAACTAAAATTGGCAGCAAGGACACTGTCCTTTGAGACAATGAGATAGAACAACAGCATCAGACATAGGCCAGGTGCACATCCTCCTGATGAGAAAAAAGCACAAGCCTGATTCAGTTCCCTACTAGACTTTCTAAGCATATGGTATAAGAGATTTTAATAATCAAAATGTTTTGCTCTACCTAATTTCGCATGATATTATTGTTTGTAAAGTATCTATTTAGTATGAAAACACACATTGAGAACAAGTACTATGTATTCAGTGGAATTGTTACTGAGCAAGGGCTCTCTCCACCTGTGTGCACAGAAGCTGATACTGTGTACACCAGTCTTTGAGGGAAAAAAGTCTATTATGCAGTCAATTGGCAAGGAGACAGGAGAAGGCCTCTCAAATTTGCCTCCTAGACTGAGGGTTTAGGGTTAGGTTTAAGGGATCAAGGAGGGCAGGCTGGTATGCGGAAGTGCTGGCAGGATGAGTTTCGATTAGCAGATCAAAATTTTCAAAATTTTCTCTTCTGTGCATATTCCTCCCTGGCTTGCAGCCACTGAAAAATAGCTTTAGCAATCTGTTATAATGAGGTCAGCACAGTAAACAAGGGTGAAGTTTTTAGGTAGATTTAAGTCATTCACTTCTCTACTGATAAGAGTTTCTAGAGATTTAGTCCTCCTATTCTTCCTGGCTCAGAGAGGAGGGCACGCTTAAGAAGGGAAATTTCCCTTAAAAATGTAAATTTCCCTTACAAATAGGTAACTTCTGCTAGATTTTCAGAGCTTTCCTTATATTTCTTAAAGATAACCTAAAATAATTCTTATGCCAACGTGGCATATTTCAGTGCGACAAATTCTGTTCCTCGTCCTGTGGTTACAATATTGGAGAGTGAATTTCTATTTTTTTTAATCACAGGACCGTTTGTCTACATTTGGAAAAGAGAAACAAAATACATGACAGACATATTCTTTGTTCTGCTGACAGACAATGCTTTGTAAGATCATGGTTACATGGATGACTCAAAACAGTTCACCTAATTAAAACCATTGATCTAATGTTACCACACAAAATTGGGGTACACTTGTTCAATGTGCATAAACAAGCCAATTAATTATGGCATCAGTCTCTGGGAAAAGAGATCAGCTTTATTCTGTGAAATCGATCTGCAGGGAGAACAGGGGGCCCGTGCCCTCAGATCTGTCTCCCTTACTCTGGATTTGGGGTGAAATGTAACAGATTAGGGAGAACAGGCTGGCACACAGAAATGCCGGTGGGACAGGTTTTGATTGGTGGGCTTCAAGCATTTACGGTAAGGTTTTAAACATTACTGACAGGGTTCTAAACATTTATGATGAAGTGGGGAAGGAATTTTAACACTGGATCTTCCTGAAGGAGGGACACTTTGCTTCTGATAAGAATCCACTTTCAATTTCCAGTCATGTCCTGGTCCATGGGTTCCCTGGGAAGAAGGATCTTTGGTTCCACGGTCATTTCAGGTCACAATTTCTTCTTTTACTCGTGCTCTGGCTACATGACTTTGCGGATTTTCTGAAAGGCAGTTGTTATTCACTCTGTTGATAAGACATGGGGTCAGTTGAACTGTTCCTGGAGGGCCCACAGAAGTTCCACTAATGATTCCTGCTTTGAAATATCTGCCCCTGAGGTTTGGAAATAAGTGTGTTTAAAAGGAACCCATCTGAGAATATTCTAAAACATAAAACTAATATTTGGAGGACTGGTTAAGAAATGTTGCTTTTGGTGAAAAAACGGGAAATAAAAATTACAGGAACTAAGAGATAAGGTGATTGTTTAGAAATCTGGAAAATTCTTGTATGATTACATGTCAGATGCTTCAGGATTTTACGGTTTGATGATGCTACATCAGGATTCATAATTAACAAGTTTGTCATGAACACAAAAGAATGCTCCTGTGGTAAAGAGAAAGTGCCCTTTTTGCTGGTTACTGGAATAAATAAAGCTTCTCTCTTTTTGTTAGTTTTTTTATACCATCATTGCTTTTACGGATTTCTTTTTATAATTCTCATTTTATATTTAAATTAAGGAAAGTATTTGTTTTTTAATCATTATCATTGTTTCTTATTTTTCACATTTTGTGTACAATAAAGTTTTATTTATTATTGAGTTTATGCTGTGGGAGGCAATATATTATAGGAATAGGTTGTTATCATGGCAATAAGTATTCAAATTTTTGATCTGGGATGTAGAAATTGAAACAGTAAATTTGATTAAGATTGATAAAATTATGACTTTATATGTTGGATTGGAAATGATGAGAATGAATCATACCAAATAAGTAATATTATGCAGTTACAGAAAGGTTTAGTCCCAGATATTTCATTATTTTTTTTCATTTTCCTTCTTTTTTTTTGCTAATGTATTTAGTATGTTGATATATATAATATATCTAAACAATATTTTTTGCGTTTAGAAAATGTCTTGATGTTAATAAATGTACATCAATTCATCTCTTTTCTACGTGATTCTCTTAGATTTTTCAAACATATGAACATATTATGAGTAAATTATAATAATTTTCCAAAGATTCACCAATGTGATTTACAATACCATAGAGTTGTATTATGGAACAACTTTTAAATAACACAACTTTTAAATAAAATTTTTAGTTTTTATAAAATCTACTATGCATGATATAATTGTAGAGGTATCCACAATCTAGGCTAAGGAACAGAATGTACCTGTACCTTAGAAATCTCCTAATTTTCCTTCTCTGAACACATCCCTCTTTATCCCTAATACATGAATTCCTGGACCACTTAGTTTCTGTTTACACTCCTCTTCATCCTGCTTTGCATCTGGGGATGTTGACCAGAGTAGACTGAATGCACAGACTCCCTTTCCAGTGGATTTGACTGTGTTCAGCCATCGAGAGCCCCTTGTAATGTCGTCGTCAAGTTTTGTATCAAGATTATGCTGTTCTCATTTTTGAAAATGTGTAGATACTCCCTTAGCTATGCTTTAGAAGTGTCTGTGTAAAACTGGTATAAATTTTTTCTTAAATATTTGCTAAATACTTCATTGAAGGCATTAGATTCTGGACGTTTCTTTATGAGATGATTTTCAATTGGAGATTCAAAGTTTGTCATAAATACATGAGTATTCAGAGTTTACATTTTTTGCTGTACCAGTTATGATATGTTGTATTTTTTTAGGAATTTCAACACTATTTACATCTGTATTGGTAAAATTATAATTCATTATCTTACTTTTATGTCTATATTATATGTAGTGATGTGCACTCGATTTCCTAATATAATTTATGGATTCCTCTCTTTTTTTTTGGATCACTCTTGAGAGAGATTTAGTGATTTCATTAGTCCATTTAGAGAAGTTTCTTTTGGCTTGGCAGGTCTTCTTTTTCTGTTTATTCTTTATTTGCTTTTTCTCCATTTCTATAATTTCTGCTTTAATATTTATTTTTTTTTCTTTCCAATTTAGTTAGGTTTGATGTCATGCCTTTTCCGAATTCTTTGGATTAATGATTAGATTCTTGATTACATTATTTTGTCATGTTTTCTAATGGGATTGGACTCCAAATATGCTGCTAATCACCATTTTATATTTATCTCACAAATTTGGTACTTCAAATATTTGTGACATATCAAACATTTTTCCTAATACTTGATGTGATTTAGTCTTTGAGCAATGTTTTATTTAGATCCTATTTCATAATTTTCAAATCTATGGTGATTATCAATTTTTTTTTTTTTCTTTATTGCCATTCTGGTCAGAATGTATACTCTCAGTAATGTCATTCTTTTGTAATTTTTAATATTTGTTTTATACCCAACATATGGCTATTCTCAGCAAATATTTTGTAAGTATTTGCATGAAATACCAATTCTAGAGTAATTGGATACAGTATTTTATATATGTCAGTTAGTTCAAATTGATATGTTATACTTGCCAAGTTTTTTATCCTTAAAGATATGTTTTATATCTTTACATACTTGTTATTTTTTTATTTTCTTTATCAATTGCTGATATAGTTTGTTAAAATATTCACCTTGGATTTGTCTATTTCTCTTGAAATTTCTAGTGATTTTACTATGGATATTTTGATTCTCTGTCGTTAAGGACATATGAATTTAGAATTATATCAGCTGTGAAAACTTTGTCATTATGAAACCTTTCTCTTTATGCCTAGGAATTTTCTTTTTCATTTTATCTTAAAGGATAATTGGCTGTATTATTAACATAGGTACACCAGCTTTGGGTTTTTTCCTAGCATTTTTATATATATATTTTCCAAACTTTTAGTTGAAATCCATACACATATTTTAGATGTGTCTTTTGTTTTGGAAAACTTTCTTTGTCACTAAGCAATAGTTAAGCATTCATTGTCAGTATATACATTTACATTAAAAGTAATGGCTGAATAGTATTTCAATGAATGGATGTTCTGTGACCAATCAAATTTTTATTTGTTGGTAACATGAACTATTAAAAATTTCCCAAATTATATAAAATATTAGAATGAATAGTCACACATACATGTTGGTATTATTGTCCTATTACATTTTGAAAGTAGGTTTCCACAAATAAAATTACTGGGTCAAAACTTTTCGTGTTTAAAATTTTCATACATATTTGCATAGAACTGTTTGTTTTTATCTCATATATTTATAAGAATGACTATTTTAACACAAACTCAGCACTTGTAGAGAGTATTACTTTAATTCTTATCAATGCATAACACAAAAAAATGGTGTTCATTGTGCCTATTTCTGGGGTCTCTCTTCTCTTTTGATAATAGTATAGTTGTCTCTTTCCCTATTATTGATTTATATGATAATGAATTTTATGTTTTTTTATGAATTTTTAAATGTGTTTTTTATGGAATAAAAAAACTAATTTTGGTTTACAACTGGACACATATAAGAAAAGATCTTCTGTCCACTTTCAAAATTTGACTCCAAAATATCTGCTGAGATTTTAATTTCACAATAAAGCATGATACCCTTCAGAATATTTAGAATTAAAATCCCATTGATTGATTCCAGAGAAGACTTAGACATATGTAAAACATTAAGGCACTATTTTTTGAGAAATTTAATACTCTAAGCTGCAAAAAACACACAACAGTTGCTTGATTTTCATATCATCAAGGAAATATTCGGTGATTTGGTCTGGTAAACATGGTAAACTATAAGACATTTCTTGACTGAGAACATTCTAGTGAAAGGAAGGCCCACTTCATACAAAATGAAATACTAAATTTATGAGGAGGAATCAGATAAAGAAGATACGGAAAGAAAGAAACTTGTAGAGAGGAAAATGTGCTACAGAATAAAGTAGACAGATAAGTTTGTATGAATTTCATCAGAATTTCTTTTTTTATATCCGATAGTATGGATGCTGGAATGTGAACTTTAAACAGATCTGTAGTTAACAGTGATGTACACTTACTTCTGGCATTGTGCCACTGCAAATTGTCACCATCCTCCTTTTATCTCCTTTGTTTTCATTGAGTATATAATAAATATACCTAAATAATTGTTTAATGCTCAATGATACTTCACCACTTTTGATAAAGTGGTATTTTAAACTGTAACACAGAAGTCAATTCCCGAATATCCCATTTCATCTTCTTTTATAGAATACAACATCCAGAATACGAAAGGTCCACACCCATGTAAATGCTTAGGGGTAAGTAAGTGCAGGAGACTCAGTTAAGCCTTGCATATTACACTAAAATTCTAAGAGTTATCGATGATTTCTCTATTTGAATAAATACTGATTTACTTGAAATTTCGGGGAAAACTCATTAATTCACTTCATAACATTAGATACACATTTTATTTCATCATCCTCAATTGTCAATCCCTTTATATGAAATTGAAACAACCCATGTTATTGAATGTGTTAGAATCTAAGTCATTACTTAGTATGAGTTAATCTGTTCATTTGAAGTGTGTTTGTATGTGTGTACATGTGCACCTAAAAGAAAAAGAGGAGAATCCTGATGTGCCAGAGAAAAGTATGCACGTGACAGTCAATCTGTAAAATGTATATGAAGACAGAGTAACTTAAGCAATCATAAAAGTAGAACATACAAGCCAATGTCTTCAATTTTAATGGATATTAAGGGGCATGGAATAATTATGTGTGTCTGTTGTAAATGGGAGACTTAAATGATCACTTTGCCTAAACTCTGAACCCTCAATGTGATGCACCCTTAGTGGAAAGATAACCATAAAGGTCTATTCACTGGATTAAGAAGATAAATGAGATAAATGTCTCTTTCAGAAGCACTAGTTATGGGGAAAAGGAGAGGATAAATACAAGGAAACCAAACCTAGGTACATCATGATCAGCTTGCTGAAAACCAAACCTCAAAAGAGTATCTCAAATCAGAAAACATGAAGGATGCATCACTTTAAAAAGAACAAAAATAAATACTAACTGTTGACTTTAGAACAAAAGTGATGAGGGCCATACAAAAATGACATGTTATCTTTAAGGTGCTATAAGAAAATAACTGCCAGTGAGGAATTCTGAACCCAGCAAAATATCTCAAAAATGTTTTTTTAAGAAACATAAAATGTGTTCTTGGAGAAAAAAGAAACTGAGATAATTCATTGCCAGCACACTTACTTAAATGTGTATGTGTGTCTTTTAAAGGATGTTGGAGGGGCTGGCCCGGTGGCGCAAGCGATTAAGTGCACGCGCTCCACTGCGGCAGCTCGGGGTTCGCCGGTTCGGATCCCGGGCACGCACTCACGCACTGCTTGGCAAGCCATGCTGTGGCAGCATCCCATATAAAATGGAGGAAGATGGGCACGGATGTTAGCCCAGGGCCAGTCTTCCTCAGCAAAAAAAAAAAGAGGAGGATTGGCAGATGTTAGCACAGGGCTGATCTCATCACAAAAAATAAATAAATAAAAAAATAAAGGATGTTAGAGCAAATGAAAATGATTCTATAGAGAAAGATGTAAATATAAAAGACTCAAAAAGGAATGGAAAGGATACATATGTGGATACACATATATGAATAGTCATTGTTAAAATATTAATATATCATCTTATGTATTTCAAAATTATGTAGAAGTAAAATGAATGTCCAGAAAATGAAAAAGACAAGATGTGTGAAGCAGTTAGTGTATTCTATAGTTCTATTATCTTGGAGCAAGGCTGTAAGTAATAATTCATGTTAAAGTACAATAATCTAAGGATACAAATTGTAAAGTTTATGTAATCATTAAAATAATAGAAAAATATAACTGATAATTAATGACTGGCAAAATGGAACAATAAAAATAACATTTAATAATGACAATAACTAAAGTGAAAGTCAGAAAGATGGAAAGGGGATATTTACCATGTGGATATATATCATATATACATTATAAGGTTTTCAGACAGAATGATTTAAAAATGTTGAGCTACATAATTGAAGCATCTACTAAACAAAAATACACAGAAAAGATAAAATTAAAAGAGTGAAAAATGTGATAACGTACTAACTGAAACTTGCCTAAATACAATAATGAGAAAGTTGACTTTAAGATAAGGACCGTTACCAGAAATAAAGAGGTAAATGATATAATGATGATTGTAGGACATCTATAAAAAACATGTTAAATTCTGTGTGTCTTTATATCCACATACGTAATTGACATAAATAGAAAGCAAGTGTCGATGGAATTAAAAGGAGGAATAGACAATTCCACAACTTTAAAAAGAAGTTTCACTGTACTTCTCCTAATAGTTGGATAAAAAGCAAATTAAGTAAGGTCACTCAAGAATTTTTCTACCCATTTAGTAAATTAATCATTTTGCACATAAATAAATTAAGCAACAAGATATACATTCATTACTAGTACATATGGAGCACAAAATAGCATATTATTTTCTGGATGTCCCCTAGGAAACAAAAACATGAATTTGCAGGGGAATGGGCAACAAAATCTGCAGCCTTTTTTTTTAAATTTTTTAAAATTTTTTGTTTATTGCAGTAACATTGGTTTATAACATTGCAAAAATTTCAGGTGTACATCATTATACTTCTATTTCTGCATAGATTACATCATGTTCACCACCGAAATACTAATTACAACCCATCACCACACACATATGCCGAATTATCTCTTTCACCTTCCTCCCTCCCCCCTTCCCCTCTGGTAACCACCAATCCAATCTCTGTCCCTATGTGTTTGTTTATTGTTGTTATTATCTACTACTTAATGAAGGAAATCATACGGTATTTGACCTTCTCCCTCTGACTTATTTCACTTTGCATTATACCCTCAATGTCCATGACATTTTAAATTTGACTTTTTACTTAGTAAAATCCATTTAAGGTCCACCGTTGTTGTTACATGAGTCAATAATTTGTTCCCCTATAATGATGAGTAGTGTTCCAATATATGCATGTACCAGAGTTTGTTTATCCACTTACCGGCTGAAGAATGTTTGTATTGTTTTCAATTTTTGCTGATTATAAATGAAGCTGTCATAAACACCCTCATACCTCTTTGGAGGGAACATAAGTTTTGTTTGTTTGGGGGAGGAGTTGGGTTGCTAGTTCATATAGTAAATACATGTTTAATTTTGTAAGAAACTGCCAGCTGGTTTCCCAACGTAATTTTGTATTCTCGCTAGCAATGTGTGGGAGTTTCAGTAGTTTTACATCTTTACAAGTATTGAGTATTGTCAATAATTTTTATTTTAGTCATTCTGTTAGGCATGCAGTGTATCTCACTAAAGTTTTAGTTTGAATTTCCCTAATAGTTCCTGATTTCAAGAGTGTTTTCATATCTGTGTTTACAGTCTCGATGCAATCATGAGCCATTTAACAACGTTTTGGTCAACAATGGATCGTATATACAACAGTGGTCCCATAAAATTAGTACCATGTAGCCGAGGCGTAGAGTAGGCTATACCATCTAGGTTTGTGTAAGTACACTCTGCGATGTTCGCACAATGACAAAATTGCCTGACAACATGTTTCTCAGGACCTATCCTCGTTGTTAAGCGACACATGACTATATCTTCTCTGATAAAGCCTCTGTGCAAATCCTAGGCTCAGGTTCTACTGGATTGCTCATTTTCTTATTTTGAAGTTTGAGGGTTCTTTATATACTCTAGATACAAGTGTATTGTCAGAGATGTGATTAGAAAATTTGGTTCTAAGTCTGTGGCTTAACTTTTCACTCCTTTAGCATTGCTGTTGCAAAAATAAATTTAATAAATTCAAACTTACCATTTTTTTTCCTTTTAAGGATTGTGATTTTGGTGCCAAGTATAAAAACTGTGACAAAACCAAGGTCATGTATTTTCTCCTATATTTTCTTCTAAATATTTTACAGTTTTGCATTTACCTTTGGGTCTATATTTTACTGAGAGTCAATTTTGGTATAAGGTATGAGGTATTAATTGAGGTTTATTTCCTTGAATATGGACATCTAATTGTTCCAGAACTATTTATTAGAGAGGTAAATTTTTTGATTAAATCATCTATGTATCTTTGTCAAAGATCACTTAAATATATCCGTATTTATTTGGGGATGTCTCTTTTTGACTGATATGCCTTTACCTTCTCACCAACACTGCACTCTTGATTATAACAGGTATTGAAATCAAGTAATGTGAGACCTCACAGTTTGTTCTTTTTCAAAATAGTTTATGTCTAATCTATTTCTATTACCTTTCCACATAAAATTTAGAATCAGGCTATCAATATATATAAAATTATTAGGAATTTGTTTGGTATTGCAATGAATGTATAGATCAAATACAGATAATTTACATCTTACAAATATCGAGTCTTCTAACTCAGAAACACAGTATACCTCTTCATTTTATTTTAGATCTTCTTTGATTACTTTATTTGATTACTTTCATCAATGTTTTATATTTTTAGCCTACCAATCCATACAATTTGCTAAATTTACGCAAAAGTATTTCCTCTTTTTTTTTTTGGCAGTAAATGGTATTGTGTACTTTATTTTGAGTTCCAACTATTAATTGCTACTATAAAAAAATGCGTTTAGGGACCGGGTCAGTGGCATAGAAGTTAAGTTCACGCGTTCTGCTTCGGTGGCCCAGGGTTTGTGGGTTCGGATCCCGGGCATGGACAGACGCACCGCTTGTCAAACCATGCTGTGGCGGTGTCCCATATGAAGTAGAGGAAGATGGGCATGGATGTTAGCCCAGGGCCAGTCTTCCTCGGCAAAAAGAGAAGGAGTGGCAACAGATGTTAGCTCAGGGCTAATCTTCCTCTAACACACTCAAAAAATGCATTTATTTTTGTAGGTTAACTTTGTATCCTGCAAACTTGCTAAACTCATTTATTAAATTTAGGAGCATTTTTTAAGATTCTGCCTTGCCAATAGTGTTTTTTGATGAGGTTCCACCTAAGAAAGGTGCTTACGGGATTTAGAATATGAAAAATAAGAAGCTAATTTAGTTTGGAAGCAACTGTCAGCAGCAGGAAGGAGTCAGCAGTCAACCAACATGAGATTTTGTTTTTTGTTTTTTGTGAGGAAGATCAGCCCTGAGCTAACATCTGATGCCAATCCTCCTCTTTTTTTTTTTCTCTTGAGGAAGACTGGCCCTGAGTTAACATCCATGCCCATCTTCCTCTACTTGATATGGGACTCCGCCACAGCATGGCTTGACAAGCAGTGCTATGGTGCGCGCCCGGGATCCGAACCAGTGAACTCCGGGCCGCTGCAGTGGAACGCACGCACTTAACTGCTTGCGCCACGGGGCCGGCCCCCCAGCATGAGATTTTGCCAGCGACTTCTGTGCATCCTGAGAATTGCCAGCATCATTGCTGAAGATATCCAAGATCACTGATGGATATTTTCTCTTATTCAAGCACTTTATGCAGTTCTATCTTTTCCTTTCTGATCTTTGCTTCCCTGGTTCTTCCATTGGTTATATACTCTCTAATTCCCTGTGTTAACTCCCTTACTATCTGAAATGTCATGAGTATTTTTTATTTTATCTACGTAATCCCATTTGATACAGAGATCAGTAAGAAGATGTGAGAAATATCTGAAAGTAGAACTAACAGGATTTGATAAAAACTTTGGTTAAGAATTGGCATAGAGGGGCCAGCCCTGAGGCGAAGAGGTTGGGTTTGAGCAGTCCGCTTCAGTGGCCTGGGGTTGGCAGGTTCAGATCCCAGGATCGGTCCTACCACCGCTTATCAAGCCGTGCTGTGGTGGCATCCCATATGCAAAGTGGAGGAAGATGGGCACAGATGTTAGATGTTAGCTCAGGGCTAATCTTCCTCAGCAAAAAGAGGAAGATTGACAATGGACATTAGCTCAGGTCAGATCTTCCTCACCAAAAGAAAAAAAAAATTGAATAGGTAAAGAAGCAGTAACAGATGAATTCCAGATTTCTATTTGGCAAACTGGGTAAGATGAAATTCATCGAACAAGATAACAAATACAGAGCAGTTTTGGTAGGAGGGCAAGGATGATATTTTCAGTTTTTCAATCCTGATTTTGATGAGCAGTCAGATATCTACACAGGAGTGTAAATGGGATAATTGCAGTTGCAGTGTCAGACATGCTGTATAAAAGGATGACTTTTAGGTGATTTTCTATAGGATGCTATTCTTACTTAAAACACACACTTATTTGAAGTTGCTTTTGGAGTTGAGTCAAAGCAGAATCTGGTTTGTGATCCAGACCCTAAGCCACATCTTCACAGTGAAAGTTAAAAAGATATTTAGGCTTTGGGCACATGATAGAAGGGGCTTATTCATAGATCTAGAGTCATTACCACAGAATATAGTATGAAAATCTGAGATAATATTTTAAAAAGGGGTATACAAAATAAGAGTGCAGAATTATTTTCAACATTTAACTACACAAGACAAACATCTCATGGGTAAACTGGAAAAGAAAGCCCTACACAAAAGAGAGAGGAAATAAATGTGTTTAAAATCAAGGCACTGAGAGGTTAGAAAAACTTGTACAAATAGCTTAGGGATAGTTAGCTTATACCACAAATAAAACAAGGTACACAAATAAATTAGAAATGAGATTTTAGCAGTATTGATTTAGTACAATCTAGTGAAGAAAGACATGAAGTCTGTAGCATGTAGACTTGTCAGAGGTGGTTTTAGGGGAAAGGATACTTCTTCATATATCTGCTTGCCTAGTGAAAAAGAAACAACAACTAAACAACAGCAGCAACAAGAAAAAACAGTGATTTCCATTTCCTCTACCAATCTGTTATCAAAAGACACTCAGCTTCCTAGTATACTGATGCCAGGAACGTGGCTCCCTACATGTAAAAATTCCAGCCACTGAAACATTTTTTAAGTGATTAATTTACATTACATCTTATACATTTGACTATCTTTATCTATGATTGGTAAGCATCCAAATCTGATAAAATAGGACACTTGGATAAGGCAAAGAGCCAATTCTTTGCTATCATAAATGTATTAAGTCTATGCTGCCCTTTAAAGAGTATCTCTAGGTGGCCTTTACCTTGGGAAGTGCCTCACTTTCCATACAACCAAATTAGTCAAATGGAGTTAGCTGAAATAAATTTGAATGGTCTGTCAATACCCAAGAACTATTTTCCCCTCATGTCAAGCAAGATTAGCTGCCACCCCCACCTTACCTGGTTGATAATTTGACCCAGACTATGTGAATAAAAGTAATTATTATAACAATAATTCTTAACATTACCTGAGCACACACTTAATTACTAGCAGTGTTTTACATGTTTAACCTATAGGTAATCATAACAACACATCTATGATTAAGTACAATTATTGTACCTCCTTTACATGTGAAAAATCTGAATCCCAGAGAAGTTTAAATTTTCCTGAAAATCACAAGCTTGTGAATGACAGAGCCAGCGGACAAATCTAGACAGCTTAACTCCAGCACGCATATAGTTAAGCAACACATTATGGCTATGGAGCATATAATTGATGCTCAGGGATTACAGAGATGGTTCAATAATTGGCACCTATGGAAACGGTATAAATCAACATCTTCCTACTGATGCTTCTATTGAACTTGGTGGCAGGGAGTGTCCTACTTTTTATCATGAACCAAAAAGAGTGAATTGAAGTCTATAAGGAACTGTACTATTTAATACATGACAGAAGACAATCTGTTATGGAAGAAGGAAACAAAATTGAACCAAATAAAGATATATATTAAAAACAGAGGGAAGGAAGCATGTGAGAGAAATTATAAGCAATAAGTAGTCATGGTGTAAATGAATCTATCTTTTCAGCTCCTGAGTGAAGTAAGAATTTTTCTAGATCTTACAAGACTTTCTAAAATTTTCAATCTATTAAATACTTTTTGTCTCTTAGCCTGATTTTATTTTTAATGTTTATTTGGTAACAAATATAATCACACATAGTACAATGGTCAAATCTTATCAGTGTTGGACTGAGACCTAGATAAGTGAGAAAACAATACTATTCGCTAGTATTCATATGGATAATGAGTCCTAAATCACAACCTTGGGTAAAGTGAGGTCCCCAGAGAGGAGAGCATTATTACCAAGCCAAATGTTGCTAGCTCCTTGTAGAAGTATTTTATAGAAATGTGCTTATATGTTATTGCCTTTTAAGTAATAACTCTAATTATAAAATTTCTACATTCATGAAATTGTTCTTAAAAGTCAGTTCGTTGTATTACTTATTTTTTTCGTATTTAAGCACTCATACAATAAATTGCACTAAAAACAAAACAAATACCCAGCATAATTTTTTCCCATACTGATTTGCTGTCATGATGACAAATATGTAATATATTTTTTTAATTTTTATGCAGAATATAATTAAATTGTTAAATTTCATGCTCAATACAAAAACTAACATACTATTCTTGCATATTGTTTAATTCTTATTTTACTTATTTACTTATTTTACTTATTGTTTAACTCTTTATTTTATATAGTTATTTCTATACCCATATGGCTGAGTTTCCTCTGTGTTTCATTTCAAAAATAGCATTAAAATAGACAAACAGCATTAAAAACACACACACACAAATATACATATATATACATATGTTTGTACATAGATATGTATGTACATTTGAATCTAGACATACATGAATTAATAACTAAATAAACCTTATCTGCTCAAATATTTTAGGCAGTGGTTAATATCATCACCTTGTATATAATTTGAAGTATACATGTTAATATATGAATTCACTTTAGTCCTAAGTTTGAGTTGTATCATATGAAAATGCATAAGATCATTTCATAATGATTTTGTGCTGAAGTTCATACAAGAAAGATTTGCAATATAAGAATATTAAATCCAAAATAGCATAAAAATTGTATTTCTGAGAAGAAATAAAAGAAAGAAGACAGAGAAGATATTGAAAAAATGAATTATTCATTGTTTGGTTAAAATTGTGCATGTTTCAGCTATAAATTATAGTCAGGTCAATCCTTTTGAGAAAAGTATCTTTCTCACAACATCCTTAAATGCTTGTTTCACCTGCTGGTTCCTTAAGGTGTAAATAAATGGGTTCAGCATAGGAGCAACAGAAGTATTGAGCATAGCTACCCCTTTTGTCAAAGCAACTCCTTCCTTTGCTGATGTTTTCACATACATGAAGATGCAGCTTCCATAAGAGATAGAGACAACAATCATATGGGAGGAGCAGGTTGAGAAGGCCTTTTTTCTTTGTTGAGCTGAGGGGATTCTCAGAATTGTTCTGAGGATGTAAGAGTAGGAGAGAATTACTAACATCAAAGTGGACATGAGAGTAAGCACAGCTAAAACAAAGCTCATGAGCTCTAGAGAACTCGTGTCTGTGCAAGAGATTTGCAGTAAAGGGGCGGAATCACAGGTGAAGTGGTCAATGACGTTGGAGTCGCAGAAGTCCAGCTGCAGGCCCATGGCCAGTGGTGGAAAGATTACCAGGAAACCAGCCAGCCAAGAGCCGACTACAAGCTGGTAGCAGATCCTGTTACTCATGATGGTTGTGTAATGTAGAGGTTTGCAGATAGCCACATATCGATCATAGGACATAGAGGCCAGAAGAAAAAACTCTGTTGAACCCAGGAGGATGAAGAAAAATAGCTGAGCTGCACAAGCGTTATAGGAAATAGATTTGTCTCCCGTTAGGATACTGATCAAAAATCTAGGATTACAGACAGAAGTAAATGAAATTTCTAAGAAAGAGAAATTCCTGAGGAAAAAATACATGGGGGTCTTCAGGTGGGAATCCAGCAGGGTAAGAAGGATGATAGTGAGATTTCCAGTGACACTCAGTACATACGTGAGAAATAAAAAGAAGAAAACCACAGCCTCCAATTCTGGATTATCAGTCAGACCCAGGAGGATGAAATCTGTCACTGATGTTCTATTTTTCATTTCTGGTGGTTGATTTTTGGCAAATCTTACTGGCAAAATCAAGACAGACAACCATATATCAGTTAGACAAGCATAAATATCTGCACCTTTTCAAGTAATGGTTGTATTTTCACAAGAAGTATCTGGGGCTTTAAAAAAAATGCTTCTGCATATACATTCCCCCTTTTCCCCAATTTTACTATTCATCTTTCCAGTGTATCTTCTGTGTTTAATATTGATCTTACTCTCTGAGTAATGTCCTCTGATTTCTTGCTGCATGTGTTCTTTGCATCCATTTCTCACAGTTGGTACATGGGAAATCTATTAATTGAACATAAACTCTTCTCATGTTCTGTTGTTAAAAATTAAAGATACAGAGTCAAAATACAGAGGATATTATACTTTTCTTACCTCATCTTTTCCAGGCATAAAATTCCTACTGGTGATGGATGTCAGTGATGAACCCAATCCCTAATTAATATTTTCTAGTGAAAATTCTAAATATTCTTTTTGGAAGTAGTGACTACTACCTCTCTTAGTTTATTTATTGACCTTTTCTTTGTAAAAAAAATCAGAGAGTAAGTCATTCTAATTTTGTGTTATGAACTGTTATTTATATTAAACAATAGTTTATATAAATAGTACCCATATTTTTTCAATCTATTATGCATTCTATTTCCAAATATTAATGGGGCTTTTGAACCCCTATCTTCATTCTTGACTTTTTTTAAAAAAGGTATCTTTCTGGGGGCTGGTCCGGCAGCATAGCAGTTAAGTTTGCGTGCTCCACTTTGGCGACCTGCGGTTCACAGTTTTGGATTCCCAGTGCTCACCAACACACGATTTGTCAGTCCATGCTGTGGCGGCGCCCCTTGTAAAGCAGAGGAAGACGGGCACAGATGTTAGCCCAGGGCCAATCTTCCTCAGCAAAAAGAGGAGGATTGTCATTGGATGTTAGCTCAGGGCTAATCTTCCTCACAAAAAAAAAAAGGTATCTTTCCATGAAAATTCAGTTAACTTACTGATTTTTGCTTTATTGTTTCAAAATTTCTAACAAAATAATTTTTGAAAATGTAGTTAATAGTTGAGCATGAAACAATATGTTCAAAAATATGTTAATGAAGTTGTGGAGTACTCAGATAGAATTTAGATATGAAATATACAAATACCTTACATATGTTATTGAGAACTATCTTGGACACCTGCACCAGGAATATGCATAGGGTCTTTGTAAAGTATAAATATACCACTATTAAAGAAAGCATGCCATGTTCCACATATTTCAGTTAATTGATGGAAATCATCATTTGAAATATTTTTTACATTTCAGTTTATTGATTTAACTATTAACAGAATATATGGAGATAGGGAGAGAAACTCACCAGAGGGCAGAATCCATGCTGTAGAAGTTGAAACATCATATAAAAATAAACTGGGAATACTTACATATTATCAAAAGATTGATGGTTAGTGTTAAATATTGAGTGCAAACTAATGTGCTCAATTATCTTCAATCAGAAGACAAGCATCAGGCTAATACTTCATGGAGAAATAACTATTTTTCCCTCTCTTCCCATAAAGCTCTGTATTCTCTCTTAAAAACCTTGATGTTTCACCTCAAAACATCCAATGGATCAGTTTCCTCATGTTTTCCCCACCATTGTCCCAAATCTGAAATCCTGAAGTATTCCATCTTCCCTCTCAACACTAAATCTTCAGATGAAAGTTACAAAAGAAAAACAATCTAGAATTATTTTTTGATAGGCTGTTCTGATATTTCACAGACGGCCATTTCTATTTCTTTTCCTTAGGAAAAAAGTAAGCCTATCACCTTTAATGCGTTTTGCTACAGAAATATTTTTTGCTTCAGAAATATTCTTTGAGATAAATTATTAATGACTTTTGGGAAAATAGTAATAGGGCATTGATGAATCATGCACAAGACCAACTTTGGGGAGTATATTTTAATTGGTTTATTATGGGACCTGTGTCCAGGGAGATGTTTGAGGAAATTATCCAGTGGCATGATGGCAAGGTTTTTGGGGAGAGGGGAAGCTTAGTAAAATTAAACCAACATTTTCTAATGTCCCTTTTCCTATGATCCATGTATCATTCTTAACACTGTGGGGAATCAGTTTAAAATATGAAAGGCAAATCAGGCAGAAGACTATTAAGGAAAAAGCACTTGATCTACCGTCTATAAAACAATTCGTTATTGAGTTATATGAGTTCTTTGTATATGTTGGAAATTAACCCCTTGTCAGATATATGATTTGCAAATATTTTCTCTCAGTTGGTGGGATGTCTTTTCGTTTGGTTGATGGTTTCCTTTGCCATGTAGAAGGCTTTTGTCTGAAGTAATGCTGTTTTTTCACTTTTTCATTTGTTTCCCTTGCCTGAGGAGACATGGAATTCAAAAAGACCAATGTCTAAGACCAATGTCAAAAAGTGTACCGACTATGTTTTTTTCTAGGAGTTTTATGGTTTCAGATCTTTCATTCAAGTCTTTAATCAATTTTGAGTTAATTCTTGTGTATGGTATAAGATAATGGTCTACTTTCATTCTTTTGCATGTGGCTGTCAAGTTTTCCCAATATCATTTATTGAAAAGACTTTCCTTTCTCCATTGTACTTTCTTGGCTCTTTTGTCAAAGATCAGCTATCCATAGATGTGTGGTTTTATTTCTGAGCTCTCAATTCTGTTCCATTGATCTGTGTGTCTGTTCTTCTGCTACTCTAAGCTGTTTTACTATAGCTTTGTAGTATATTTTGAATTCAGGGATTGTGATATCTCCAGCTTTGTTCTTTTTTCTTAGGATTGCTTTGATTATTCAGAATCTTTTGTTGTTCCATATAAATTTTAGGATTTTTTGTTCTATTTCTGTGAAAAATGTCATTGGGATTCTGATTGTGATTGCATTGAATTTGTAGATTGCTTTGGGTAATATGGATATTTTAACTATGTTAATTCTTCCAATCCATCTACACAGAATATCTTTCCATTTCTTTGTGTCTTCTTCTATTTCTTTCAACAATGTTTCATAGTTTTCAGTGTGTAGGTTTTTCACCTCTTTTGTTAAATTTATTCCTAGGTATTTTATTCTTTTTGTTGGAGTTGTAAATGAAATCGTATTCTTGATTTCTGTTTCTACTAGTTTATTGTTAGTGTAAACACAACTGATTTTTTTGTGTTGATATTGTACCCTGCAACTTTACTGTATTTGTTAATTATTTCTAAGAGTTTTTTGGTGGGTTCTTTAGGGTTTTCTGTATGTAGAATCATGTCATCCACAAATAGTGACAGTTTCACTTCTTCCTTTCCAATTCAGATCCCTTTTGTTTCTTTTTCTTGCCTAATTGCAATGGCTATAACTTCCAATACTATGCTGAATAAGAGTGGTGAGAGTGGCCATTTTTGTCTTGTTCCTGTTCTTACAGGAATAGCTTTCTGTTTTTTACCATTGAGTATGATGTTGGCTGTGGGCTTGTCATATATGGCCTTTATTATGTTGAGGTATTTTCCTTCTATACTCATTTTATTAAGACATTATCATAAATGGATGTGAGATCTTGTCAAATATTTTCTCTGCATCTACTGAGATAATCATGTGTTTGTTCTTCATTTTGTTAATGGTGTATCACGATTGATTTGTGGATATTGAACTATCCTTACATCCCTGGAATAAATCCCACTTGATCATGGTGGATGATTCTTTTAATGTATTATTGTATTAAATTTGCTAATATTTTATTGAGGATTTTTGCATATGTTCATCAGTGATATTGACCTATAGTTTTCCTTTCTTGTGCTATCTTTGTCTGGTTTTGTTATCAAGGTAATGTTGGCTTTATAGAATGAGTTAGGAAGAATCCCATCCTCTTCAAATTTTTGGAAGAGTTTGAGAAGGATAGGTATTAAGTCTTCTTTGAATGTTTAGTAGAATTCACCAGAGAAGCAATCTGGTTTTGGACTTTTGTTTTGGGGAGGTTTTTGATTACTGTTTCAATCTCTTATCTTGTGACTGGTCTATTTAGATTCTCTATTTCTTCTTGATTCAGTTTTAGGTGGTTTAGTGATTCTAAGAATTTATTCATTTGTTCTAGGTTATCCAATTTGTTGGCATATAGCTTTTCATAGTATTCTCTTGTAATCCTTTGTGTTTCTGTGGAGTCCATTTTAATTTCTCCCTTTTACTTCTGATTTTATTTATTTGTGCCTCCTCTCTTTTTTTTTTCATAGTGTGTCTGGCTAAGGGTTTGGCAATTTTGTTTATCTTTTCAAAGAACCGGCTCTTAGTTTCAGTGATTATTTCTATTGCTTTTAAAATCTCTATTTCATTTATTTCTGATTTTTATTATTTCCTCCCTTCTACTGACTTTGGACTTTGTTTGTTCTTTTTCTAGTTCTTTTAAGTATAGTGTTAGATTGTTTATTTGATCTTTTTCTTGTTTCTTGAGGTAGGCCTGTATTGCTATAAACTTACCTCTTAGTACCACTTTTGCTGTGTCCCATAACTTTTAATATGTTGTGTTTTCATTTTCATGTTTCTTCAGGTATATTTCAATTTCTCCATTGATTTCTTCATTGATCCAATAGTTGTTCATTAATATGTTGTTTAGTCTCCACATGTTTGTGGCTTTTCTAGCTTTCTTATTGTAGTTGATTTCTAGTTTCATACCATTGTGGTCAGAAAATGCTTGATATGATTTCAGTCTTCTTAAATTTATTGAGGCTTGTTTTGTTTCCCAACATATGATCTATCTTTCAGAATATTCCTTGTGCACTTGAGAAGAATGTGTATTCTGCTGCTTTTGGAAGGAATGTTCTCTATATATCTATTAAGTCTGTCTGGTCTAGTGTTTTATTTAAGGCCACTGTTCCCTGTTGACTTTCTGTCTGAATGACCTACCTGTCGATGTGAGTGGAATGTTAAAGTCTCCTACTATTATTGTGTTGCTGTCAACTTCTCCCTTTGGGCCTGTTAATATTTGCTTCATATACTTTGGTGCTCTTATGTTAGGTGCATATGTTTTAATAAGTGTTATATCTTCTTGGTGGAATGTCCTTTTTATCAGTATATAATGCCTGTCTTTGTCTTCTGTTATCTTTTTTGTCTTGAAGTCTGTTTTGTCTGATATAATATGACTACACCTGCTTTCTTTTGCTTGCTATTTGCTTGGAGTATCATCTTCCATGTTTGTCTTTAAGCTGAGATGTGTCTCCTGGGGCAGCCTTTTCTCTTGTCTTGTTTTTTAATCCATTCCAGCTACTCTGTGTCAATCTTTTTACATATTTTTAGTATCTTTTTGGTATATGAGCCCTTAATTCTGCCATTTTATCCTTTGCTTTCTGGTTGTTGTATATTTCCATTGTTTCTGTTTCTTTATATTTCTGTCTCCCATTTCAATTTGATGATTTTTTATGTGATTTTCTCAGTTTTCTCTTTATTTATGATTTGTGACTCTGCTCTGATTTTTTTGTTTTGTGGTTACCTTGAGGTTTGTAAAAGATCTCACAGATGATATAATTCTTTTTCTGTTGATAGCATCTTATTCCATTAGCCTATGCAGTTTCTGTTCTTTTCCTCTTCCTCTACTACATTTTTGTTGTCACAAATTATCATTTTTTGTTTTGTGAGTTTGTGACCAAATTGAAGTGAGGACAGTTATTTTTGATGCTTTCTTTCCCTTTATCCTTTATGTTATAATTAAGTGTTTACTAACCTCTTCTAATACAGAGTTCAATTTCCTGATCTGTCTATTTATCACTTCAAAGCTTGTAAACCGTTGCCTTTTTGTTTTAGGTAGGAAGCCTCCTTTCAACATTTCTTGTAAGACAGTTCTAGTTGCAATGAACTCTTTCAGCTTTTTTTTTGTCAGGGAAAGATTTTATTTCTCCTTTATATCTGAAGGATAACTTTGCTGGATAGAGTATTCTTGGCTGACAGTTTTTGTCTTTCAATATTTTGAATCATTCCACTATCTCCTAGACTGTAGTTTCTCTGCTGAGAAATCAGCTCAAAGCCTGATGAATGTTCCTTTGTAAGTTATTTTCTTCTCTCTAGCTGGTGTTAATATTCTTAACTTGTCAATGACTTTTGATAGTTTTAATATTATATGCCTTGGAGAAGGTCTTTTTGTGTTGAGATAATTAGGAGTTCTGTTAGCTTCATGTTCCTGTATATCCAGTTCTTTTCCCAGGTTTGGGAAGTTCTCAGCTATTATTTCTTTGACTAAGCTCTCTGCTCCTTTCTCCCTCTCTTTTCCATCTGGGATACCTATTATCCTTAGGTTACTTTTCCTAACTGAGTCAGATATTTCTTTTAGAATTATTTCATTTTTTAAAATCTTATAAAATCTTATTTCTCTCTCCTCTTCCACCTGAATCATTTCTAAATTTCTATCTTAGAGTTCACCAATTCTCTTCCATATGGTCTGCTCTATATTTAATGCTTTCTATTCTATTTTTCATTTCATTAATTGTGTTCGTCATCTCCAGAATTTCTACTTCTTTTTTTTTAGAGTTTCAATCTCTTTGGTGAAGCATTCCTTCTGTTTATTAATTTTATTCCTGAGCTCATTGAACTGTCTTTCTGAGTTTTTTTGTAACTCATTGAGTTTCTTCATGACAACCATTTTGAATTATCTGTCAGTTAGATTGTAATCTTCCCTGACTTCAAGTATGGTTTCTGGAGAGTTGTCATTTTCTTTCTATTCTGCCATGGTACTGTAGTTCTTCATGGTACTTAATGAGTTGACCTTCTGCTGGTGCATTTGTGGTAGTAACCATCTTTCTTATTTGCATAAGGCTTTGGTTACTTTGGTTCTGAGCTGCTTCTGGTTGTATTTGAGAGCCTGCACTTTCTACTCTCCACTGTCTCTGCTAGAGGCATCATCAGTGTCCTCTTTGTGCTGCTTGTGCCTCTGAGGTTGCTGGTGCCTTGCTGCTTACAATGTCGCTGCAGTCTCAGGTGTCACCACTGTTGTCACCAAGCTGTGAGCACTTCTGCTGCTTCTAGGATTGCCTGGTTCTCGTGTTCCCTCATTGGGTCCCCATGGGCTCATATGCTGCTGTCCTGTGCACCCAGGGTTGTCTGGGGATGCTGGCACTATCATTGGAAGGGGTGCTGGGATCATGTGTGTTGCTGTCGCTGCCGGGGGCCCAGGGACCTGGCGATTTTTATGCAGCCCCCACTGATGGTAGAGCTGATTTCGGGGGTGCCACCAGTAGGGGCTGGGTCACAGGTTCTGCTATGATTCCTGAAGCTTTAGGTCACAGATTCCACCTGCCACCACTGGGCAGGGGCTAAGCAAGGAATGAGTGTCATTGCTGGTCACTCATGCAGCAGCTGTTTGCTGGCTCAAGGCAGTGTGTTTTGAAAACTCAGGTCAGGGGGCTCTACCCCAGCTGGAGAAATATGTGGTTTGTATACTGTCTCCACTGTTGGAAAGACTGGGCCACTGCTGAGGGAGGAGGAGGGGACTGGGTCCTGAATTCTTTGGACATGTGCTACACCTGCCACTGCTGATGGGATGCATGGGCTAAGCCATGAGTGTCTTATCTGCCCGTGTAGCCTCTGTTTGCTGGTGCACATGTTGTATCTGCATTTTGGACTGCTGCTGCCAGGGGAGGGGCAGGGGGCTGTTCCCCTAGTTCCACTGCCTCCCGGAGGTCCTGTCCACCCACCTTCGTATGTATAGATGCATGGATCTTTCAGGCATCCTGTTGTGCTGTGTAGGGAGTCCTTTGTTGATAACAGATGTCCAATAGCTTATAACTTAGAGGGGAAAGACAAGGGGAGTAACTCACTCCACCATGATGCTGATGTCACCTCCAGCATCAGTTTTAATGGCTGAATATGGTTTCATTTTATGGATATGCCTTAATGAATCAAATCTCTCTTTGTTGAGCATTTAAAATTCCCCCTATTCTAAGTAATATTAGAATGCATAGACACATATGCATCTTAGCATTATTGTCTTATTACCTTTTGAGAGTAAGTTTTCACAAAAAGATTTACTGGTCATAACTTTGCATGGTTAAAATTTTCACACGTATTTGCATATTTCTCTAGAGAAATAGTTGTTTGTTTTTCTTACTTTTATAAGAATGGCTATTTTAATACAATCTCAGCATACAAAAGATGAATACTTTTAATCCTTACCAAATGATAGAGAATAAAATATGGCTCCTCTCTTTAAGGATGGAGATTCTATATCTATATATCTATATCTATATCTATACCTATATCTATATCTATATCTATATCTATATCTATATCTATATCTGTATCTGTATCTATATCTATATCTACATCTACATATGTGTAAAACAAAAACAGAAAATAAGCAGTGAGAACATAGTAAAATTAGAATCCTTGTGCATTGCTTTTGGGAATGTAAAATGGTGCGACTGCTGTGGAAAACAGTATGATGTTTCCTCACATAATTAAACATAACATTGCCGTATAATCCAGCAACTCCACTTCTGCATGTGTACCCAAAAGAATTGAAATCAGAATCTCAAAGAGATATCTGCACTCCCATGTTCATTGCAGCCTTGTTTACAATAGCCAAGATGTGGAAACAACCTAAATGTCCATTGATAGGTGAAAGGATAAAGAAAATGTGGTGTACATATACAATATAATAGTATTCAACCTTAAAAAGGAAGGAAATTTTGACACACGCTGCAATATCAATGAGCCTTGAAGACATTATGCTAATTTTAATAGGCTAGTCACGAAAGGACAAATATTGTATAATTTCACTTATATAAGGTACCTGGACTAGTAAAAATCAGAGAACAGAAAGTAGAATGGTGGTTGCCAGAGGCTGGGGGAAGAGATCTGCTGTACAACATTGTGCCTATGGTTGACAATACTGTACTGTGCACTTAAAATTTTGTTGAGATGGTAGATCTCATGTTAAGTGTTCTTATCACAATTGAAAAAAAAATGCAAGGTCCTTTCACATTTTCCTCTGGGAAACTCGACAAACAGCTTCACTAAAGGAAGAAGGAGGGAGCACTAAAGTATTTGAAACCTAGGCTGTGTACCCTCTAGCAGACCAGGGCTTTATCTGGGCAACCTTGAGGCATAAGCAGGAGTAGGCAGGGGATGTCAGGTGTCAGAGACTTTCAGCAAATCTCCGTTTTGGTTGGATGCCTGCCAGAGAGTGCCCTGTGAGGCCATATCAGGAGATTGAGAAAAAAACCCTGTGATTTGTTTAAGACAGGGATTGGCTGTCAGAAAACATTTTATGGTGACTGGGAGAAGGATATTCTTTTCTCAACTTAGGGGAACATACATACCATGAATGTTCTTGCTGGGTTTGATGTTATATGTACTACCAGTAAGTGCTCCTAGTTTTTTGGCATGCATGCTTTCTTTGGAATGCGTAAATTATTTAGGAGCCATGACCAGGAAAGGAAGAAGTAGGTAGTCAGCATGGTGTATGGAAAGTTAACTGAATTGGGAGGTAGATCTAAATTTGGGCCGATTCACTGAGTCACCTAAGACAATTCCCTTCCCCTTTTCTGGGCTTCACTTTCTTCATCTCACAAGTGAGAAAGTTGGACTACATTAGGGCTACAAATAAATCATCTCACAGGTCAACTCTTTTGATGTTGGCACCGTGTTGAGAAGGATTCTGGGGTCATATCCTCCCTCTTCAAGAAATAATTATGCAACTTATTTGCAATTATTTGCCATAGCCTTGGGAAAGGGAGGTTAGTGGTATGTCCCTTTCGTCTGGTATCCCTGGGTGAGAATATACCTAACTTCCCCTTTAGATGGAAAATTCTGTTATTCTAACACTTGAATAGTTTTCTTGATGCTTAAGATTAAAAAATTATTTTTAATCCTTCTCAACCATTTTAAATGACACCCCACACCAATCTTCTACAGAAACATCAGATTACAGACTCTGTTTTTAGGTATCAAACCTCAAAACATGTATAAGGCACAGAGCCTAGTCATTCAATTTACTAAGGTTTTCAGTTCCTTCCACTGCATGTTCTGGTAAATGAACTCTGCCACACATTAATAAACTACAGTGTGTGGAATTACATACACACAAACACTTTAAATGAATGGTTTATGCATCTAAAGTTTATGTATCTAATAAGATATTAATAAAAACTTGGGAATGTTTTGAAAGCACATCTCTTAGGACTTTATATATTTTTCAGTAATTTCTTTCATAGTTAAAAGATACATTCAGATTATCTGTTACCTTATGAATATTTGCTAATTAATACTATGGCATAAAAATTTAAAAATAAGAATGCTTTTATATAATTGTACACAGTACCATAATAACTTTATTATCAGATAATTACACAATTTTAATGTTTTGTCAGTATTTGGAATATTATAACTTTATAATATTTATGTTTGTCTCACATTTTTGTGATATTAGAATTGCAGAAGTTTTGTTAATCATTAGCTTTTGTAGCAACCTTACTGTTTTATTTATTTTTACTAATTTCCATAGTATCTTTATCTTTTTGGTTTTCCACATAGTATTGAATTTTTCATTTTTTAAATTTTCAGGGTCATGAATTTTACATTTAATTCCGATATATTTTAATTACTACTAGATAAATAGTGTGAGCTACTTAGAGTAATTGTTTGATAACTGCAAAGGTGGGTGATTTTTCTTTGATCTCCCCTTATGTATTTGAGTACGACTACAATTGTTTCCTGTGAACCTTATGAGCATGTTAAAACTCTGTATTGCATAAAAACCTGGCATTGATTTTCAGTAACTTCATGCACTGAGGTTTTATTATTTCTATGTCTCTTACCTGATAATATGATATATATATATAAAAAGTCACTGCATGCAGTGTAAAAGCATTCATTCCTAATAACTCTGTTTATAGCATTCACGGGAGGAGATTGCCTTCCCCAACAGCTGCAGCCTCCCACAATTCCAGTTTATTGTTTAATAGGAGGTGTGTAATTTGAAAAGATATAGATAAATATTTCTGATGGAGCAGAGTTGGTGGAAAAGTAACCTGATACTTTGAAATAACCCATTTGCACAGTAGAAGATAATTATTTATCAACTATTTTTTCCCTATACACATTCAGAATATCTGATTCAATAGATTAAGGGAATAAGAGTAGTGAAGAGACAGAGCTTATTGCCAGAAATAATCGTAAACATAGTTTTCTTAGTTTTTAAGTTGGGTTCCACTCCATTCATTAATTGTGGGTTGCTGTGAATTTTATTTTGGATCATTTATTTTCATGTAAGATTTGAACAGACTATCCAGTGCTTGCTACTTATCTTCTGAAATTAAAGGACAACACTTAGTTAAAGTAACACCTCGCAATCTCCCTATGTGTGAAATCTCTCCATATAAACATGTGTGAAATGACTATATGGACCTAGGAAAATTAAGAAAAGAAAAAAGATAAAGAATACAGGAACCTATGGTTAAATGTAGAAAAATGAAATTTAAAGAAAGCTTTAAAATGACTGAAATCTTTGACCACCCTATTTCGTTTGAATTCTACCCTCCTTTCCTTAAAATATTTTATTTTTTTCACAGCATTTATCTCTTACTAAAGTACTAGATAATTACTTCTCTGCTATGTTGACTGTGTAATGTGTGTGTCCCCTCACTAGAAGTAAGTGGCAGGAACTTTTGTACGCTTTATTCCCTTGTGGATACCTACCACCTAGAACAGCGATTTTTCTTTGTATTTATGGTGTGGTTTATTTGTGGTTTTAGCTACAGATTTCATAATGATTAGTGCTTGTTTGACAATGGCATTTTTTGGGTGAGGGCCTTAAGGGCTTGTTTCACCTGCTGGTTCCTTAAGGTGTAAATAAAGGGATTCAGCATGGGAGCAACAGAGGTATTAAGTACTGCTACACCTTTGCTCAAAGCCACACCTTCTTTTGCAGATGTTTTTACATACATGAAAATGCAACTCCCATAAGAGATGGAAACCACAATCATATGGGAAGAACAAGTGGAAAAGGCCTTTTTCCTTTTCTGGGCAGAGGGGATCTTCAGAATTGTTCTAAGGATGAGTGTGTAAGAGAGAATCACCAAGGCCAGAGTTACCATGAGTGTGAATACTGCTAAGAAAAATGCCATAAGCTCTAGAAACTCTGTGTCTGTGCAGGCAATCAGCAGCATAGGAGAAGAGTCGCAAGTGAAGTGGTCAATAGTGTTGGAATCACAGAAATCCAGTTGGAGGCCCATGATCACTGGGGGAAAGATAATGAAGAAACCAGCCAGCCAGGAGCTGATTACAAGCTGGATGCAGACTTTGTTACTCATGATAGTTGTATAACGTAGAGGTTTGCAGATAGCCACATAGCGATCATAGGACATTACAGCCAGAAGAAAAAATTCTGTGGAGCCCAGAAGGATTAAAAAAAATACTTGTGTCGTGCAAGCATTATAGGAAATGGTTGTGTCTCCTGTAGCAATGCTGATAAGAAACCTGGGGATACAGACTGTTGTGAATGAAATTTCTAGGAAAGAGAAATTTCTGAGGAAGAAATACATGGGTGTCTTCAAACAAACACTAGATAGTGTTAATATGATGATGGTCATGTTTCCACTTACACTCAATAAGTAAGTGCATAACATAAAGAAGAATATCACAGCTTGTAACTCTGGGTCATCCGTAAGTCCCAGAAGGATGAATTCTCTAACTGATGTCTTATTTGGCATGAGTAAACGTGGAAGTGTGTAGATCTGTAGGAAAAAATAAGAGTGGATGTCAACTCCTGATATGATTTCAAACACATTTGCAGTGCTTTTATTCTACACAAAGAACAATAATCATGCATTAACAAGAAGTGACAAAATAGTTATCCACCAGAATTGCAAATTCATCTCAGAATGTGCTCCATAGGGAAAAGTTAATCTGTGTTTTATTACCTTAAAAAAACAGATTCTAGGGACCGGCCCGGTGGCATAGCGGTTAAGTTCACATGCTCTGTTTCCGTGGCCTAACGTTCGTGGGTTCAGATCCCAGGTGCAGACCTAAATACTGCTCATCAAGCCATGCTGTGGCAGCGTCCCATATACAAAATGGAGGAAGATTGACATATATGTTAGCTCAGGGACAATCTTCCTCACCAAAAGAAGGAAAAAAAACACAGATTTTAATCTCAGTTTTGATAATTCCCTGCTATATATTTTTGATTACTTATTTAACACAATTAAATTGCTTTTTATGGTTCATAAAAATAAGTAACAACAATAAATACTTAGATTATTTCATTATAGAAGTAATTCATTTGGGAAGATTGAACAAGTTATTGAAATACATAACATTTTTGAAAACTTAATGCCCATAAAATTCTATATGCTAATTTTGCCATTGGAAAACTTATTTTTGAGTCAGAATACAATCTTTTTCTAAAAAAGTTTTGGTTTCTATTCATAGTAAAAAATTAAACATAAAAGACTGTATTTTTAGGCAATTCATTGAAATTCATTCCCTTTTGCATTTAGGCAAAATTGACCCTATGTGCTCCTCTTTGACTAAAGTTAGCACGAATACAATGCCAGCCTTTTTAATAAACAAGGTCATAGTGTAAAAGTTCTAATTGGATTTCTTAAATCTAGTCAATTATATAAACAACGAAAGAAATCAGATTATTCCCTGTGAGATTAAATATATTATTTCAGGAAGTTGTTGCATAACAGTGTTTATCAAGCTCTGCGTTCAAAAATAATAATCTGATAACTTTCATGTTTATCAAACTCTAGTTTTTGATGCTGTTATAAGAAAGGAAATATAGTGGGAGGAAGATAATAACACCAGCAATAATATCAATAATTAATCATATAACAAAATATAATGTTTTATTATCATCATTATTAATATTGTAGCAAAGATCTAAACAGTCTTTACGCTGTGCCCAAAAATGCTTTCAAGAGGTCCTATTAAGAGATTCATTTTTCAGATGAGGAACTTGAGGTCCAGAGGGGTTAGGTAACTTGCCCAAGGTCACATAAATGGTAGATATAGATAGGTTAGCATTCATGTCTATCTTCTACTGCACCATTCCTAGTTCTTAACGAACATTCTGATTCAGTTTTAATTGATGAATTAAAGAACAAATTAATGATTGAATAATGTATATGCAACTTGGATTACAATTGACCACAAAATCCAGAGATTTCTTTTGCTCTGTGGTTTAGCTCTGCACTCATACACCAATTATTCTGAACTAGTTAGTTCTGATAGATAAAGACACCAGTAGTGATGTGTGTCAACGTAATGGGAATTTTAGGTAATGAGAATCTTAGAATCCAGTGAGATAAAAGCTCAAAATCCTGAAAGATATTTACTTGTGTAGTTCAGCATGGTGTGCTGCTACCAGCAAGAGAAAGAGAGAAACCAAATTGGTGATAATTGAGTGAACTATGAGGGTAGCCTGATTTAAGAACAGAATCAAAGTGTGAGATGTTAGGCATGTGCAGATGACAACAGCATGGAGTAATGCATCCTGTGGCTGGTATGACTGTTCTTGGTCAAACAAGAGAGGAATGGCTAAAAAAAACGCTACCTGACTCCCTCCTGAGACAAGTGTGATACATTTATAAGCTCAGTTATGACAAATTTAGGAAGCTATAGACAGAGAAAATAATGCAAGAATTGACAAAATGCCCTTATGATGCATTTCAAAGACAGTAATTGTTAGAGTTCTATGATTCAGAAAGATAAATTAACAATGTGGATAGAGAAGAAACATACTCACTTTTATGATAGTCCTTAGTGGATCTGAGTCAGACTTTAAACTTTTTTGTTATAGTTTTTTCCGATTATCTATAATAAGGGAAACATAATGTTTTCGATAGAAAAATTTTATTTTTAACACATTTTATAAAACTACTTCATTTTTGTACACTCATTACTTAAAATTTAAAGATTTTGTTCAGATTCCCCTTTGTCATAAGTCATCCATTTCTCAATCAAAAACCCAATCTGTGAGGATGAGAAAATCTAATGAGCATACTTCCAAAAATATTGTGTTATGAAATTTAAATGTCACGTGTCTCATGATTATTCTGATATTGCTCAGCGATATAGGTTTTCCAAAAGCTTTTCTCCAAAAGGAACAGACACATTTTATGTGTTTTTGAATATACTGTTGTAGAAGAGTTTGTTTTTCAGGAAAACATAACAGAAACCTCTCTGGAGACAACAAAAAACTAGTGCATCTGCAGTACAACTAATTTTGGCAACACTGTAATTGGGTTCCCTTGGGAGCCATTAGGTATTGGAGGATTGGAGAATTCTACCTAATACTAGGCTTTGCATTAGGCAAAGAGAAAGACTGATGGAAAAATTATTCCTTCTTTGATTATTTTTCAAATTATCCTTCTGATAATTATTTTAAAAGAAGAGAGACTCACCCTGGCTCTCGTAAATTTCAATGAGAAAACATTAATGGTGAGGTTAGAATTTAATTGGGACCTGGAAGACATCCCAACCTAGGTGATTCATCCGTATAAATATGGATGAAGTATTTTTTTGAGTACAGCTGAGGTTCTCTTTGGCAAAGGCCATGAACTTTTAGTTGAATACCTTAGCAAAATATTAGAGATTTCTTAAAATAAATACTTGCATACTTGGATTTAGACAGAATAGATAAAATGTGTGACGCAAGATTGGGTATTTTAAAGTTTAATTTTGATTAGGTAATTAGCACAATGGATTCTAGGCTTTGATTAATGGTGTCATAGAAATGTCAGACCACGTGGTCTATGCTTTGCCATGATAATCAAAGCTAAAACAATACCTGTTACTTTGCATAATAGGAAGCATTTGTAGGGCTGGAAGGAATGACTATGGTAAACAGTGCTTTCACATTATCAGGCAGTGGTAAGCACAAGATAAAACCTAATCAGGTGAGTCTGTCTGGAGAAGTTATCTCATTCTTATACCAATATCAGCCAGGAAATTCCTGACCTTTGAATGGTGGATATATGCAGTGATATTCAAGTGAATTTGATTTTTTTACTTTCTTTCCTTATCTTGTCTTTCCTTCTTTCTGTTCCTATTGAGTCACATTAAAGAAAAGGTACAGAACTGAATCTCTGAAAAAAATTTTCTTGGAAAGAGTACTTTTGCTCATTGTCTTAGAGTCATGCTTCATGAATGATTCATAAAAGAAAAAGAAGAAAACGTAGAGAAAAATCTCCTTGACACTGGTCTTGGCAATGATTTTTTCATATGATACCAAAAGTACAAGCAGCAAAAGCGGAAATCAACAAGTGGGACTACATCAAACTAAAAAGCTTCTGTACAGCAAAAGAAACAATAAACAGAATGAAAAGTCAACCTACAGAATGGGAGAAAATATTTGCAAACCATATATCTGACAAGGGGTTAATATCAAAAATATGTAAAGATTTCATACAATTCAATAGCAAGAAAACAATCTAATTAAAAAATGGACAGAGGAATTGAATAGATATTTTTCCAAAGAAGACCTACAAATGGTCAACAGGTACATGATAAGGTGCTCATCATCACTAATCCCCAGGGAAATGCAAATCAAAATCGCAATGAGATATCATCTCATACCTGTTAGAATTGCTATTATCAAAAAGACTAGAAATGACAAGTATTGACAAGGATATACAGAAAAGGGAACCCCTGTGCACTGTTGATGGCAATGTAAATTGGTGAAGCTCCTGTGGAAAACGGTATGGAGTTTCTTCAAAAAACTAAAGATAGAACTAGCATATGATCCACCAATTCCACTTCTGGGTATTTATCTGAAGGAAATGAAAATACTAACTCGAAAAGATATCTGCACCCCCATGTTCATTGCAGCATTGTTTACAATAGCTAAAACATAGTAACAACCTAAGTGTCCATTGATGAATGAATGGATACAGAAAATATGGTATATATGTGAAGGGGAGGAAGACTACCCTCTACCAACTCTGATCTTTTCTGGCTGGGCTACAAATTAAATTGACATGAGACTAAATAGCAGGAGAAAATCAAACAAAGCTTTATGACATGTATACAGAGGAGAGACCCACTGGTAACTGAGGATCTTGACAAAATGGTGGAGGTTCTCCTCTTAAACAGAAAGACAAAGGAGGATGTTGGTGGTGGGGGGAGTCAGCTAGGGGAGATTACCAGAAAAGCACAGTAAATAAGAGTATGCAGATTTAAGTCCTTGCCCTCTGCACTGATAAGAGTTTCTACATATAAGGTAATCTCCCTTCTTCCTGGTACAGAAAGGGAGATACCTTTACAAATGGAGATTTCCCTTATAAATGTAAATATCTCTCACAAAGGATAACTTCTACTTGTATTTGGAATGGGCTCAGCAAGGACCCTCCCAGTCTATCCATACCCACAGTTAAATTCTTTTAGGCAGCTGGGGGGTGGGAGGGCGGAGGTCAAAGTTTCTTTCAGAGAAAATTATCACGGTAGAGAGACATATTCTGAGGTGGCTAATCATGATCTCCTGCATACGCATACAAGGAAATATTATCCAGCCATAAAAGAAGAAGGAAATCCTTCCACTTGTGAGGACATGGATGGGCCTTGAGGGCATTATGCCAAGTGAAATAAGTTAGACAAAGCAAGACAAACACAGTATGATCTCACTTATTTGTGGAATCTAAAAAAAATAAAAAAAACAATAAAACCAAAAAAAACCCTGAGCTCAAAGATACAGAGAACAGATTGATGGTTTCTAGCAGCGATGGATGAGGATGGGAATAATGGGTGAAAGAGGTCAAAAGGCACACACTTTCAGTTATAAGATAAATAAGTCCTGGGGATGTAATGTACAGCATGGTGATTACAGTTAATAATACTGTATTGTATATTTGAAAGTTACTAAGATAGTAAATCATAAAGGTTCTCATCAGAAGAAAAAAAAATTTTGTACACTTGAAACTGATATAATATTATATGTCAGTTATATATCAATTAATAAATTAAAACTTTTAAAAAAACTTAGAAAAAACTAATTATCAGACCAGGCTAAAAATCAAGAAACCAAAATCAAATCCATTTAATTTGTATCTAGTCAGACTCATTGTTACTGAGTCAAATCAATTTTTTGATCAAGTTACCAAAGACAAATCAATTTTATTAATGACACAATGGAGTTGAAGGACTCATTAGATGGAGGAACTAGGTTTCAACTCATTTTTTGCATTTCTCAAATACCTCCAAAAGTCATTTTCTTGGATATGAGGATGGAGTTTTGAGAACTGCTATGAAAGAGACAATGGAAAGATAAAGGCAGTATTATGCCTTTGGTAATAGAGGAAAACTAAGACATAAATAATTTATCTCTCATTTCTAACATACTCTCTAGAGAGTCATATAGTGGTCAAAGAACATGGCAGCCAGAAGGTAAAACACTGTCACCTCCAAGAAGATGCAAAAGAAATCACTGAGCCCCACAAACATTGTAGGAAATGGTTCTGTCCCACAGCAAAGTAGTGACAAGTTATCTGGGAATGCAGACAGAGGTGAATGATATTTCTAGGAAAGAAAAGTTTCAAAGGAAGCAATACATCGGAGTCTGCAGATGGGGATCTGAAAAGGTGAGAGTGACAACGATCAGGTTCCTGGTCACACTTTGCATGTAGGTAAGAAGCAGAAACATGAAAAGTACAACCTGCTACTGTGGTTCATTTGTCAATCCAAGAATAAACTCTGTTACTTCCATGTTATTTCTTACCGTTTTCTTTCTTTATTATTGGATTCTTTGTTTTAGCTGTCAAATAGGCGAAGAAATAAGAAAGCTATGACACCAACAAAGAAACTTAAACACACACACACTTTTTAAAAAAACATTGTTGTCTTTTTCTTTTAGAGAAAAATAATTTTGTAGTACATATAAAGAAAATATTTTTTAAACTCTATTTATTACCTTACATGTTAATTCACTATCCCTGTATTTCCTTCATTGTATTCTCATATATTTCAGTATAAATCTCTTCTGAAGATTCAATCTATTCCCTGAAAATAAGAAATAAAGATTAAAAAATCCAAGATTAAAACATTTCCAAAAAAATTCTGAGAGCTCACTCATCAGCATATTTATTTATTTATTTATTTTGGTGAGGAAGATTGGCCCTGAACTAACATCTGTACCAATCTTTTTCTGTTTTTTAATATATGGGACACCTGCCACAGCATGGCTTGATAAGCAGTGTGTAGGTCTGCACCCGGAACTGGGACCTGTGAACCCTGGCTGCCAAAGTGGAGCATGCGAAATTAACCACTACGGCACCAGGCTGGCCTCATCTGGAGCATTTTTTGATCTGATTTTTTATTTTGCTTTCCTTTTTTTTTTTTTATTTTGAATAATCATTTATTGCCCCTCCCCCATTCAAATGTTTACAATCAGTGAAATTAAGTCAGATGTTCCTCTGGTAGAGTAACATGTCTCTGATAATGGTGTACAGAATGTTTAATGTCCAGGAGGGATTTCCACTCTAATCCTAATGTGTTTGATGCAAGTTATTCAATTTTTAGTTAATAATCTGTTATCATGCTCTCATAAGATTATAAATTTACTCTTCTTGGTCATATATTTTTATTTACCAGCTAACTATCGTGAGTCTACTCTCCATTATGTAAAGTAGTACTTTTATTTAAGTGCTAACAGCATTTAGAAAAATTGCAAATGTTCTTACTGATCGTATTTCCAGGCTGATGTAGCACTTCTCCACAATATTGGGTGTCCTTTCCTTGAGGGTGATGAATGAGAATAGTTGAACATTCAAGGTATGTTTGAATGAGATAAAGATTTTTTTCTTTCAGTTTTTGCTTCTGATATCACCCTTGATGTTATACAAGATTTGTTTACCTGTTTGTTCAGGTTTAGTTATCTGCCATAAAAGCCTACGTGTGCTGTCACCTAACATCATTTCTTCAAATAGTCAAATGTCCAGACAACATTTAATATTGTGCATAATTTGAGATTACTTATAGAAAGCATAAATATATACTATTAAACAGAAAAATTGTATTCCTGATAGAACAATGAAAGGGTATATTTATTTGTATTGTAAACATGATTTGATTCATCAAAATGTCATTTCTAGTGGCTCTTTTGATTTGTTTAAATTTAAAGCTTCAGAAATTTTCAAAAGCCTCTGCACACTGTTCTACCTCTTTCTCCTTATATGTGTAACCAAATATCCAATACATGGGTAGTAAAGAAAAATCCCAAGAGCTCCTCTACCATGCTCACAAGAAGGATATATATCTACCCATTTCTATACAGCCAGCCAAATTTCTCTAATGATCTGATGTCCTTGGATACCCTACCTATTTCCACTCAAGGAAGTATTGTCCTGAGTGTATTGAAACTTCTGACTATAATTGTGCATTTGAGTGTTTTATTATTATTTTTAAACTGTATTAAGAAAATTTATAACATTTTTGTGTGTTTTTTTTTCTGGTAACTGGTTGTTAAACACTTCCCAGAACACTCGCTCTCTCTGCGCATACACACTGAAGAGTCTGAACTTTTCTGAGCACCACATTGCTTCAGTCATACCTGCATCAACAAATGCAAAGCAAGTATTTAGATTTACATAGAATCTCCAAAGCAACAATTGGAAAGAAGAAAAGCCTTGTAAATCAAAGACAGAAACAAAAACATAATTCTGGAATAGTTGGAAAATTCATCTATGATACCTAAGAAGAGAGTTCAGTATACTGCCCAATTCTAACTGAAGTTTACTATCAAATTGAGCAAAACAGTTTTACAACCAGATGTAGGAAACATTTTCACTGAGACGCAAAACTGTAAATATCATGTGGATTTTTTAGACATTCATACTCTCAGATAGAATTTGTTAATTTTCATCTGTTTTTGATTATGTGTAACTGCTTCTATAAACACTTGTTAGAAGAACTCCTTTTTTTAATGGTGAGAGAAGAGAACCCAAGCCCTGAGTATCCAAATGAATATTAAGTAAAAGTGTTCTGATGGTAAATTAGATGATTTCATGAGTCCATGCATCCCTTGTGGAAGACGATAGGAAAGAAGCAAATGGATGAATGCTAAACAAAGTTTTATTCTTATATGTGTAGAGCTATAATTAAGAACCTCTTATAGGAAAGATTTATGTCAAAGTTTGGACAGTGCAAACATGCTGAAATCACACCCTCCAATGTCCACAAAGATTCTGAAAGAGATGTATTTTTCAAAAGAATGAAATCATACAAACACTGTATCATCAGTGTACCAGAAATTTTGAGAAATACGCAGGAGATAGAAAGTGTATGGTTTTAATCGCCAAAAAAATCAAAGAGAGGAAATTGGATCTTAGGCAACCAAAAGCAAACCAGGTTCTTCGTAAGGGAGCCTCCGATGAGATCCAGACTCACGTTCAGCAAATTAAAAGAAAGTAATGGGCTGTGGAGCAATCAGCAGTGTAGTTAATTAAAGATGCTCCATGGTGAGTGAATTGGGTTCTTACAGAAATATCAATGTCGTACTTCTAGTAACTTGGGAATTTGGTCCAAAAAATCATTAAACAAGATACATTATAATATTAAAGGATGGAATTCATAATGAAGATATAACACCTATGCCTTGAATAGCACAGATCAACATTTATAATGTAAAAACCATAGGAGATACAGGACAAACAGAAGCACGCTAGAGTTAGGAGACTTCACCTCCCAGTTAATACTCTGTGGTTATGCACTGGGAGACATAATTTTTTAGGATGGCTTGATGATAACTTTTATTTAGCTTTTGATTGGTGTCCAAAGGGAAAATTCTTCAAAGATTGAGAAAACTAAATTCTGGCATTCTTGTTAAATGTTATTCTCATTTATCTGACATCAAATCACTCATGCTCAGAAATTTTTAGGTCATGTTAATGTAAAAAGATAGTCAACCAACTGAGGTCAAAATAAAATAAATCGATAATTAAACCTGAAGGAAAAAGAAGTTGAATATAGTAGTGGATGGAGAAACATAAAAATATTAATATTGTGTTAGCATAAGATTTCATTTAAAGTTCAGGCCATGAATTTCTTTATGATTCAAATTTATTTGAAAAGCATTTTTTGACCAGGTTCTTAAAGGACTGCTTTGCCTGCTGGTTCCTTAGGGTGTAAATAAAAGGATTTAGCATTGGGGCAACAGAGGTATGGAGCACCGCTATACCCTTGGTTCAAGCAACTCCTTCTTTTGCTGAAATTTTGATATACATGAAAATGAAGCTTCCATAAGAAAGGGAGACAACAATCATGTGTGAGGAACAAGTGGAAAAGGCCTTTTTCCTTTGCTCAGCAGAGGGGATTCTCAGAACTGTTTTAAGGATCAAGACATAGGAAAGAATCACTACTGTTAAGGTGACCATAAGCGTGAATACTGCCATGAAAAAGCCCATGAGCTCTAGGAATGCTGTGTCTGTGCAGGAGATCAGTAGCATAGGAGAAGAGTCACAGGTGAAGTGGTCGATGATGTTGGAGTCACAGAAATCCAGTTGAAGTCCCATGATCACAGGTGGAAAGATAACGAGAAACCCAGCCAGCCAAGAACTAATTACGAGCTGGTTGCAGATTCTGCTATTCATTATTGTTGTGTAATGCAATGGCTTACAGATAGCCACGTACCGATCATAGGACATAGCAGCCAAAAGGAAAAATTCTGTTGAACCAAGGAATATGAAGAAAAACACCTGGGCCATACAAGAATTATAGGAAATGGTCATATCCCCTGTTACAATGCTGACCAGGAATCTAGGAATACAAACTGTTGTGAATGAGATTTCTAGGAAAGAGAAATTCCTAAGGAAAAAATACATGGGAGTTTTGAGATGCGAATATAACAGAGTAAGGGTGATAATTGTCAGGTTTCCAGCTATACTCAGTATATACGTGAAAAATAGAAATAGAAAAACCAAAACATTTAGCTTTGAGTCATCTGTTAATCCCAGAAGAATGAACTCTTTCACAGATGTTTGATTTTTCATTTCTTATTGCTGACTTCTTTGACATCTGTAACTGCAAACAAAAAACAGTAATTTAATGAGTACAGGATTACATTTTCTTTGTCACTTCTGCTGATTTAAGAAATATATAATGAAATGGGCCAATAAATTAGCCACCAAGTTACTGAATTCTAAAAATATAAGTGAGCCAGGACAAAGAAACTTATATCTAGTACCTGCCTTGTAGATCACTAGCAATTTAATATTGAGGGAGTCACTTGATAGGTCTAGTAAACACATCTGTATAGCAAAAATATACTTATCAAATGTGCTTTAATTTTTTAAAAAAATTTGATCATATGTGTATAAAAATTAGGTAGAACATTATAAAATATAGAATATTATTTTATTTTTATTAAAATATTTTACCAATGACCACATGTTCTAATGATTTTCTGAAAATGACTCATTTTGAAGTTTGTTTTTATAGAGAGTTATTTTTCCCAATTTTTTCAAGACGTTTAATGTCATTCCTACCTATGTGGAGAATTAGTAACTTAACAAAAGAATCGGAGTCATTAAAACTAATATTTATATACTCCTAAACAAACTCAGAATTTAAAGTTTTTATTTTCTGAATTAAATAACAATCAATTACTGTTTGGAAGAGGTTCTAACAAAGTTAAGTGATCTAAGTTATAAATTAATTAGAAAATGGAAAAAATAAATAGGGTGAGAAACGAAAAATATACTTACAATGATATAATCCCAAGTGGTAGCAACTTGACTGCTCCAGCCCAGATGCTCTGTCGGCTTCCTTTAATTGAGTGTTAGTGCCTGAGGCTTTACTCTTGGAGAATTTCATGGACTTCACGACTTGTTTCTGCCTTTGATTTTCTTATGCAATAAGATACTTACATCATGTGTAGATGGAATTTGGCAGGATGACTCTGAGTGCGTAGAGTGAGACAGAACATATTGAAGAATACGTCCAGTAGGAAATTTATTCCTGAAATCGAGAAGGGCCTGAAAGAAAGGTGACATAGTCCCAGGTGCTGGTGGAAGGTGCTACATCCAGACTGAGAGCACAGTACTCAAGAGGTCTTGCAACTTGTGATCCAGGAGAGAGTTGGTGAGATGGTGGCAAAAGCTCTGTGGGCAGTCCTAAGTAATCAACTGATGTTAGGTCTGAAAGGCTGACACTCAGGTAGTGTTGTAAAGTTTTTCATTAAGTCACAGTGTCTCTGGTATTAACTTGCTATTTACGAATAAAACTAGAAGCTGTGGAAATGGGAAAGGGCAGCAGCAAAATGGACCCCTGCTCTAAGTTTTTAACTGATGACACAGCAGAACCAGAGACTAAACTTTCCTAGAATATGGGTAGGACTCTCAAAAAACTAAATAGGTAAAAGAAAAGAAAAACGTGGTATAAGGGAACTAGTTACAGTGAAACAGGCAAATAGAGGTGATCAAGTTGCATATTTTGCTGGTTAATGAAGTGAGGCTCTTAGTTGACAAGGAAAGGGCTCAAACCGTGAGTGTGAATCCAGAAATAACAGCTGAGGAAAAGAAGCGAGCTGCACGGCATATGAGCAAAAATTTGTGGGAAAGAAAATCCCTGAAATGAAAAGAACTATCTCAAGTTATGAAATCCAAGGCCAGTCATTGACTATCTCTTGTTTTCCAAAATTTTCATAAAATTAACAACATCCTAACCTTAGATGCGAGGAGAACATAGTAATGGAATATCTTACTTGGCTCTCAGTAACTTTTGGGAAAGAAAGACGGGTTATAATATTTTTTTTACTCTCTTTACCTTCCAGCATGAAGTCTTGATTTTCTAACTATGGTTTCTAAAACAGACTGGTTTTAGCTGTTTTTTCCTCAAAATAGTCACAGGGGATTCTTGCAGGGAAGCAGAATTAAAATGTCTCTGGAGAGATATGGTATGATGAATGTACCTTAAATTTAGTTAAATAATTTTAATTAGGTATCCTTGGGAAATTATTTTTTTTTTTTTTAAAAACGTTGAACGTCAGAGAGGTCTGTGATGCAAAGAACAATAGTGAGGAAATAGCAGTCTTAGAATTATTTTGAATTTCGTATTGTCGATGTTATTTTATTTTTACCTGAAATAAATGTCTGCCAAGGCAATAGAATCCAATTACATGTAAACTTGTGAAGAAGCAGAAAATAGCAAGAGGAAAAGGCCACAAAGATATAAAACGTGCTATTCTAATGTTTTATTTGTTAATAAAAATATATTGAAAACCTATTTTAGGTAAGGTATAGTTAGTAGATAGACACATCATCAAGATACAGTAAAATTAGAGAGACTGATAGAGGAACCTAAAACTCATGAAATTGGTTATCTGAAAATCCTTCTCAAGTATTGTTTCTTTCACATTAGAAAATGAAGCAAGCAAAGTTTGTGTACTGCTTTATTATATTTGTCTAATTTTTCCTGTTAGACAGTTTAGGATCTTGTACATTGTTTTCAGATATTAAAATATTTGATTATCATTCTTGGTCTTCTTGTGTCATTCATATATTTTCTGTGGATGCCAAATTTGATTTCTTTTTCTCTTTAGAATAATATACTTGCATTATTTTCCTGGACTCACTATCAGAGGTGAATCTATGCAAGTGGGGGAGATGTACTGGTGGCTTAGGGTAGTTGTTTTATTTCAAGAGAACATTAAATGATCAGTATTTTTTTAACCAAAAAATAATACATTTTCCCTCTTTTTCTAATATTTTGTAAATGTTACATTATGTTTGGCATGATTTAGCCTTTTGGCCATTTAAAAAAATAATTTTTCACCACCATGTTTCCAGGAAAATATATCCTTTCCAAGATGTGCAGGTAGCCTTTAAAACAGTCTCCACAATTCCTGATTCTTGCTGTTTGTGCCCTTGTACAATCTCTTCTCCAAGAGTGTAGGCAGAGCCTGTGACTTGCTTCTAACCAATACAATATGGCAAAGATGATATGATGTCACTCTTGTAATTATGTCATGTTACATAAAACTCTTGCTCGCAAACTTGCTCTAGAGTCTCTCCATTGCTGGCTTTGAATAAATAAGCTCCTATGAATTCCACAGCCATAAAAAATGTGATTCTGCCAACGATCTGAGTAACCTTGGAAGTGGATCCATCCCCAGTCAAGCCTCCAGATGATGATCCAGCCCTCATAACACCTTGATTGTAACTTTGCAGCCCACCCTGCTAGGCAGTGCCCAGGTTTCTAACTTACAGCAAATGTGAGATAATACATGTATAGTATTTTAAGGTGCTAAATTTGTGATAATTTGTTATTCAGCCTAGAAAACTGTTACACAAGGTCCCCTTTCTGCCTTGTAAGTGATGACTTTTCAAGAAAGCCAGTTCAGATCCTGCAAGCTTTCCCATCCTTTTCCTTTGGATCCCTAGTAATTGTCAACCTGATGCACCAAATTCATTATTTTTCCATTTAATGAGAGATGTTCCTTCTGAGGTGAACACCTTCTGAGGTGAAAACTGATCTTATCAGTTTGTACTTATTTTTTATTTTATATTTTTGGTCACAACTAAGACTCTACTAACTTTCCTACACTCCACAAAATCACCACATTACTCCTTGTTTTGGTTTTGACTTAAAGATGATTATTCTAGTCTTCTTATACTGAGGGCTTGAGCTACGTGTAATCATATTTACTGTTTCTTTTAATCCATGGTTTTTAGAAAGCACGCAGGAAGATTTTTATTTGGGGAACAAAATTTTCCTAAAAGAAACTAGGGCTTGGGAGAGCACTTTTTCCCTTCATGGCTTCAACTAAGAAGATAGAAAAAAAGTTGATTAGCAAATGCATGCCACCTATCAAAGGCTCTTCTATTAATTCTTACATCAATAGAACAATTCTACACGTATAAAATATGAAGAAGAACAACTTTAGAAAGTACAGCCTACTAATGTAAAGCCAATATCTCTCAGACAATCAAAAGCAAGTTCAATCTCTTCACCAAGGGCAGGGCAAATTGTCATCAGTTTTATTTTTCTTTAGGTGACATTCATTCCTCTTGTAGTTTAGTGAAAATCTCTCTTTATGTCTTGCAAAATTATTTTTCAAGTATAAAGGTCACTACCAACATATTTTTTGTATAAAATAGTTGGGAAAATGTAGAGAGGTAACAGAGCAAGGGGAACATATGGATAGTTACTACTGTGTTGTTTTTCTGCAATTGTTCGTAAGGCTATCCTTGGTATACCATTGAGGATTGTCTATGGTGTGCTTCATTAACAAACATCAACATTTCAATGGTTTAAACAAAACTTTTTCTCCTTCCCAACACATGTCAAATGCAGGTTGGCTAAAGATTCTGTTCCACATCTTGCTCTTTCTGGGACACAAGTTAATATCATTTAAAATCTCATCAGTAACAGTCAGTAGGAAACTAAGGTGGAGAAAAATGTAGAGGCTATTATATACCACCATTTGGAAGTGACATAGCATTTCTATTTCTATTTCATGGCCTCGAGTAGCGAAGTGAACATATTTACAATCTTGAATATAAGGAAATAAAATCATACCAAATGTCAGAAAGGAAAATATGCTGATTTTTATTGATAATTTCTCAGCTTCAAATCCACCATTTAATACCTCACTCTGTGATGTTCAGTTCATCAGACACTGGAAACTTTGCCTTCAAGTTTTCTGATAGGCACTGACAATAAGAGCCACTACAGCAAAATTAGAATGTGGGAGAAAACAAAGAGATTTGTTTTTCCAATTTTTTGGCTTTGGTATCTGTCTGATGGCCCTGGCAATGGCTCCATGCTTCAGCTTATTTTACCATTTTCAGAACTAGCCACATCATTTCCCTCAAATGTGTAAGCAGGAGTAGGCAGTGCCCCATCTTCAGAGATACGAGTTCCCTCTTCTGAGTTCCCAGGGACCAAAGCATCCATACAGCATCACATCCTCATAAGTAAGAGCACCAACTCCATGCAGCACCTGCTGTGAGTGCTTGAGTTCTGGAAATCCACCTCTTTCCCCAGGACAGGCAGCCCAAGGAGTCAAGGCTGAAGCATCAATGCTTTTTGTAATCTATCCTCAGAAGTAACACACTTTCTTTTTTTTAAAACCTCATCCCTGAGGGTTATCTCTGGGTTTCCTCAGTGTTCCTTTTTTGTCTTTCACCATTTACAACCTCAATAAGGAGTTCCTTGTGTGGAATTCCCTCTAGTGACATTTCTCTTTTCCTTTATGGACCCTAATTGATACAGAGAAGAAAGAAATACTGGTGAATGACAGAAATTACTACTATATACGGTCTTTATACATCATCCCTCCGTTACATATTCTATTTTCCCTTTGGCAATGGCCCAGACTTCAGAAAAGTATGTTCAGTTACTCACTGGAGAGATACAAACACTCATTACCAAGGGTTTTGAACTCAGGATTTGCCTGCATTGAGTTTCAGTAAGTTTCAATGAAGAGACTGTGGTTTTCACTGTGCTTCACTGAGCTTCCTGAGTCTGTGGGTTGATATCTAGACACTTTAGCAAATTCTTTGGAGTTATTTCTTTGAATATTGCTTCCTCCCTATATTCTCTCTCTTCTTCTTCTCAGACTCCAATTTACATGTATGTTAGAACTATTGACTGTCCCCCACATGTGTCTTATCCTCCATATCCTTATTTTCTTTATTTATTTTGGGTATTTATCACTTACCTGTCTCCCAATTTACACTTTCAGGCTTTGACTGCTGTTAAAGTGATTTAATATGTGCTTAAATTTAGATATTGTATTGTTTACTTCTAAGTCCATTGATTCCTTTGTATAGGTTTCAAGTGTCTCTTGCAATCTCCATATTTTAATAATTTTATTCGTTTTCCTATTCCCTTGAACATACCATGAATAATAAATATATATCCATTGTATCCTAACTCCAATATTTGTATCGTTTATGTTTTTTTCCTATTGTTTTTTATTGGTCTCATAACCCTATATCTTTACTTGCTTACTTATTTGTATTGAATGCTGGACACAGTTTTTAAAAATCCTCATATGTTTCTGATAAATTACTGCTGTTTCTGATATCCAGATAGAGATGAGGCTGATCAACTTCATCCAAAAAGGAAATTTTGTTGAATTGAAGCTGGATTTATTTAGATAGGCTTAACCTATCTCTGGATCACTCTTATATCCAATATGTTGCTCTTCAAAGATTCCATTTAATATGCTTGGGTGGGGGTGGGATGTATGTCTTCCTAGCTCCCAGAGTCCGTATGCATTTCAGAAATGTAGAGCTTAGCTCCTTAGACTCCCACTCTACTTATCTTCAAAATTTGGCTAATATCTTCAGGAAGAGACTGCTGGATCTGCTTACTCTCTAGCCTCAGATACCATACAGTTTTAGAATTTGGCTTAGGTCTTTAGGGGCAAAATTAACCATTTGTTTGACATCCTCAATTTTCCAATTTTTCACTCCAATTGTACTGGACTGCCAATAGTTTTCTTAATTTGCCTGACCCACAAAAGCAATCCTCTACCAGGGCCAAGCCCAAATTCTCGTCTTTGACGGTAGGTCGGATATAGCAAATGATCCCAGTGAAAAACACCTGTAGGTATTGGTGTCTCCTCTGAAAGTTTCTCTTCTTTCTGAAATTTTAATTTCTCAAGTCCACATTGCTTCTTCAATAATCTGTTATATTTAAAAGTAAGATTTCCCCTTGTCTCACATCATCAGACTTTCTTCTGAACTGCCTGCTCTCTTTCTACAACAATGTCAGGAGTACCATCAGAAACAGAGGAAACAATCTCCCCTATGTGTTTTTCATCACTTCCACAATTTCGCATGGCATAGTAGGTCTATTCTCTAAACATTTTTTTATTCAGTATCACTCATAATTAGATTTGCTTCCCTTATCAAACTCGAACGGGTATTCCATCTTTCTCTGTTATTTTCAAAGCCCATATGAAGAGGATATATCAGTACACAAAAAGTGAAAAAATTTTCCTTGTTAGTTTAGCATTTAAATTTTAGACATTTTCTAAAAAACAACTAATCCTCCACAAAGAAAATCTCTTACTCTATATACTCATCATAATCAATTACTGATGTCATTCTCCATAGAAAATCTCTCTAGCTTCTTCTGTTACCAATTCAAGTTGTTTTTCTTCAAGTTTTACACATTTTAACTAGTTTTCTTATGAAAATGTAAACATGAAAGATTTACTTTTCTTATTTTTCTGTAATTTTCCATAATATTTAGTGGAAGAATAAATCATTTCCTTGGATTAGAGGACATATGGACAAAAATCTTGATGTATTTTTCTGTAAAGGGATTTTATTTAATTACTTTTTTAGTATTAATTACTTCCTAAAAAGTCAGTTATGCCATTCTTTTCCTGTGCACCATATTATATATAATAAATATGCTAACATTTATCAGTATGATAAAGGTTGTTATATTAAGGCTAAGAGGTTGTGTGGAGAGAATAAGTGTTTTTGACCTAAGGGAAAAAAAACACATATAATTGGTGAATATTTAGTGACTTAGAGGTAATAGACAATGCTGTCATTAGCTAGATTCCTATCTTGATTCTTAATTTGGAATGGAGAGTGAGAGAGCTCCATTTTACTTCTTTCTTTGGACCAGTCTCAGTTCAGTCACTTTGAAAAGCGAAAAGTTCTTTATATGCCCTTTTAATTCCCACTATAGGAATTAGAATCCATTTTAATATCAACATTTAAGATTCCTTATAGATGCCACAACTAGACACTTAACTTTATTTTGTTTTTGTTTTTCATTAATGATGAAAATAGTCAATTAGTATCATCTCCCTAAGAATTCCCAGGTACCTTTACTAGTTCTAAGTAAACATGCTCTTTGCTATTAAAGAACAGAGATAAATCTACGGCTATGTGGAGACAAAACCATTTTTATTCAAGAAAAATTCAGAAAGTCTCTAGTGAGTGACCAGCATTCTCTTTACACACAAACACAAACTCTATTCTTTTGATTCTGGATAATTAACTTAGATATCTAGATTTTTAGTTGGGCTGAACCCAGATGTTATTCATTTCTATTTGTAGGGAAATCAGAAAAATGTGTTTGAAAATGCCACATGCCACATATGATGAATAGAGGTACATAGAGAGAGGAAGAAAGAGAGAGGTCCACAGATGTTTAACTTTATTATTTAACATCCCTGGATTTTAATGTAAATAAGGTTTCCTTTGAGAGTGGGGAAGCAAAGAAAAATATGGGTTAGAAAGATATACATATCTTTTTGGGAAAATAATTCATATATTTTTTGTTAATGATACAAATGAAAAATTTCACAGTGCATCAGTAACCAAAATTCTTGCAGAATTTACAGAAAGTATTTTCAATATTTTGCTGTTTTGTGTACAAAGCAATTACTATATAATCCATTCTATTCTGAATGTGTGACACAGAGTAAACCAATTAAATGCAGAGCTAGAGAAACAAAGAAAATGTTTGTGTAACTCATGATTCAAGATTCACTGTACATATTTGAAAGTGTTTGAATTTATCTATTAGAATACGAACAATAATTCTCAGTAGTTTTTATTGAAAATTTGGCTGACATATTTAGTAAAGGATTGGGTATTTTAATATTACTGAATGTAAAATATTTCTTAAATTGATAAAGCTATTAACGAAGATGACGTTCACTGAACAATTAATAAATTAACCCTAAATCCCATGCAAAATCTCAACTTGATTTTTATATAGTAATTTTGAGATTCACGTTGTACTAAAATTCATAAAAATTTATTTCCATTAAAAAAAGTTCTAATTGGCAGTCCCAAAGACCCCCAAAACTAAGGAGAAATATATCTTCAGAAAGTAACCATTTAAGAAATGATTAATTACAAAAGTTCAGTCCTGACTACCTGTTAAAAATGTAAAAGAATAAGGAAAAGATTTACCTTGCTGAAACAAACTGAGCAGAAGTTTACTTTAACAATAGGAAGATTAACAGAGCCAACCTGAATGTTTTCTTGTGGATTCAGTAAGATTTCAGAAAGATTCAGTAAGATTACTTCTCGGTATCTGAGACAAAATTTTAAACCAGAGAAACTTGCAGATGCTTATAACAGGAGATAATATAGCCATTCTATTGCAAAGTAAAGAGGATCTGAAGAGAATTGGGAAAATGGGTATCCAGAAAAGGAGATGAAATAAGCAGGATTAAGCCTGTGGTTCTGACTGCTAGATAAAATGGTTAAAATCATAGGAATAAGAGAGCATAAGTATTTCAGTTGAGTTACTTGGTTCTTGATATAACTTTTAAATCTGTATTTAGTGAAGCATTTTTAATTATCTATTTTTTTCCTAGATCTAATGGTATTAGAAGAAATTTCACCATGTGAAACCATACAATGGTGACAACATTTGTTCTTCTGGGACTGACAGATGACCCAAACTGGCAAATTGTGATTTTCCTTGTTCTATTTCTAACATATTTATTGAGTGTCACTGGAAATCTGATCATTATCCTCCTCACCCTGCTGGATTACCACCTCAACACACCCATGTATTTCTTCCTTTGGAATGTTTCCTTCTTAGAAATATCATTGACATCTGTCTGCATCCCTACATTCCTGATCAGCATAGTCACTATGGGTAAAACGATTTCCTATGATGCTTGTTTGACACAATTGTTTTTCACCATCTTCTTGGGTGTGTCAGAGTTTTTCCTGTTGGCTGCCATGTCCTATGACTGCTATGTGGCAATCTGCAAACTCCTTCATTACACAACCATTATGAGCAACAGAGTCTGCACCCAACTGGTTGTTACTTGTTGGTTGGCCGGGTTGTTAACAATCTTGCCTGGACTTATGGGCCTGGGGTTGAAATTCTGTGATGCCAATGCTATTGACCACTTTGCCTGTGACTATTCTCCTGTCCTCAAACTCTCCTGCACAGACACACGAGTCACAGAATTGTTAAGTTTTATTTTAGCCACCGTCACACTCCTGATTACATTGGCACTGGTAATGTTCTCCTATGCAAATATCATAAGAACGATTCTGAAGATCCCTTCTGTCCAGCAGCAGAAGGCGGCTTTTTCTACCTGTTCCTCCCACATAATTGTTGTCTCTATCTCTTATGGCAGCTGTATTTTTATGTATATTAAACCTTCTGCAGAGGAAAGGGTAGCTTTAAACAAGGGGGTAGGAGTACTCACTACTTCAGTTGCACCGTATTAAATCCTTTCGTATATACTCTAAGAAATAAGCAAGTGAAACAAGCTCTGAGGGATACAGTAAAAAAATGCATCTTTACTACTTTAAAATAATAGCTTTGGCTTTCATATGGAATACCATGAAAGTTTATTGAAAATTACAGCCTATATCAGCTACTCTTTTAATATAGTCTTTTATTTTTATGTTATGATAGTGATTGAAGTCACCTACAAATAATCATTTAAAGTATTGCTGAATCTTTATCTTTTTAATCATATAATCGGTATCCATGATGTTCTCGTATGCATTGCTAGACTCACTTCATTCTTAAATTTATTTCTCTGATTTGTTCATCTTCAAAATATTCCACTATGGGACTGGCCTGGTGGCATAGTGCTTAAGTTTGCTTTCTCCGCTTTGGAGGCCTGGGATTCGCAAGTTCAGATCCAGGGTGTGGACCTACGCACCACTTACCAAGCCATGCTGTGGCAGCATCCCACGTATAAAGTAGAGGAAGATGGGCACAGATGTTAGGCCAGGGCCAATCTTCCTCAGCAGAAAAGAGTAGGATTGGCAACAGATGTTAGCTCAGGGCTAATCTTCCTCTCAAAAAGAAAAAAAAATGCCACTATGAATTCATTTTAGAAAGCTAATGCCTCTATGTTTTTCTAACATATAAAAGTTTCTTTGTGCCCACATTAAAGATCATTTGTGAACTCTATAAGTATTAATCTGATTTTCTAACCCTCTAGGAAATATTGTACTAAATATGTGATGTTGTCAGAAACCCAATAATGAACCTCAATAGAATTATTCATGTTCAAGCTTAATGAGATACCTAAAAAATGTCTCCATATCACTATTTAGAAGGCAATGATTTTTTATATTTTAATTGAGTTTACTGATAGTTCATTTTAATTACCTTTTCAACTCAATCTGATTATATATACCTTTAATTTTTCTGTTTAATAACTATTACACATTGTTCATCATAGTTTAGCATAAGATATTTCTATGTTTATCTTTGTCTGTCATCTATTTTTTTCTATATTTGTAATTATATTTTGCTTAAACTATACACCCTCCCAGGTAGTTATCTGTCTTTTCTCTTCCTTTCCATTGCTTATTTTCTCTCCTGCAGTGGACTCTATTATTTGTTTTCCACGTCTATTAAATTATTTTTTGTCATTTTAAAACATGTTCTGAATTTTGAGAGAGCTCTTTTATGTTTATTCTATTAATTGACTTTGAATTGATGCAACATTAGATTTTGGGATTTTTATACATTTGACTTGTAATTCCATTTTAGTTTATATCTTTGCAGAACTTTTGTATATTATCAGTCTTTCTTTTAAACTTTCTCTTATACTCTTGTTTCCTTTTACTTTTTATTATTATTACTATAGTTAGATTGTTCTTTTTGCATGGCTTCATATTTATCTTTTAATTTAACCACATTTTTTTTAAGGTATTGAACTTGGCAAGCGATGTTTCACACTTTCTTCTGGATTTGTGATTTTTCAGAAATAGCTTTTACTTTTTCATTTTTCTTTTTTCCCTTTTTTGATTTTTCTTTTCAAATTTATTTTCTCTTATTCTCCTTTCTTTTCTCTTCTCTTTCTTTCTTTTTTCTTATTTTTTAATTGCATTGGATGACAGTTATTCTCCATATATTTTCTTTTTCTTATTTTTTCATAGGTCTTCTATTAAATTTTTGCTTTATATTTTTTCTTCCTTTCTTTTTTTGTCACAGTAGAATCATTAAAGTTATACCCTTGTCAGGCAGTGTGTTGTATACAGCTCCCATTACTACTTCTTTGTGTGTGACTTATTTCACTGTTGCCTTTGCCTGTTTATTTGATCATCTGGATTAAATGAATGAATAAAAAAATAGACTTATCAACATGGTATATGCCCAACATTTTCCCAAAAAAAGGTTGTACATGTGTGTTATTATCTGTCAAGATCCAGTAGATCACCACCACTGCCCATCACATGACATGCACTTCTTTTACACTTTCTTTTAAGAGTATGGCCATATCTATCTACTGAAGATATATGATTATGTACTAAAACATCACTTCGGCTATTTCACACATCAGAACTTATGGGGGTAGAAAAGTGGCTGTGAGTTTTCTTATTTACAAAAAATAAAATAAAATAAACCTATTTTCTGACTCTGGAGACAAAAAATGGTGAAGTTTTGATGTTTTTCTCTTCCATTTTCAGCTGGACTCAATTCCTTGAGGTGACTCCTTCACAGGTTTTTTCTAAGGATTGTTATTTTTAGTTTTTTCTTCCTTTTCTATATTCTATTATTTTCTAATTACAGAACCACTTTACTTTTAGTTAGGGTGGATTGTATCAAAAACCTTGAGTTAGATTCTCAGCCTACTTTGTGTGTGTGTGTTTTATTATTTTTGTTGTGAGAGTTGTCTTCATATTGTGTATCTACAAGCATTCCATATTTATGGAGATAGAGAGTTCACAGGAAAATTTAAACCACCTTCCTTTTTAAACAAAAATCTCATCTTATTCTACCTAACTATATCAATTAACACTTATCCATCTTTCCATCTTCCAAAATTTACTGAAATATTTCACCCTATATTGGCTCCATTAATGCTCTCTTCTTCAGTTAATGTATACTTGCCACCATTTTTAATACTTTACTATGGATTTTCAGAAGGAGAGGAAATAGTCTGAAATGTACAATTTGTGATGTTTAAGTAAAAGTTCCTAAATTACTATTTCTGCAGTCAATTCCCCTTGTATTTAAACTGGGACTCCAAAAAAGCAAGTTGCATACTTAACGGTATGAGATGCAATTTCTGGATATTTTCTCAGTACTTCTTTAATTGCCCAAGTTGATATTTCTTCTGCATGTGCTGGATTATAGAGGCTCTATAAGTAGAGAGAAACTGTAGAGAAATTGAAGAAGTGGAAACAATGCACTGCCTGTTTTATAGAGAAGTTTGAAGATAGTCATTAATCAATGAGAGTGAATTTAAAGACAAACAAACAATATTGTAATAGTTATTTCTGTTTTCAAGTTTTAAATCTATAAAATTTGCATATGATTATACTGTCTTTGGCAATGAAAGGCCAAAGTAATAAGTCTGAATCCCTAAAAATCATTTCCCTACTTTCTCTGTGTTTTACTACACAAGTTATTTAAAAAGAAACACTAAAATTGTTAAATCCTTCAACTCCCAGAGTTTGTTACCCAATTTAAAAATAGTTAATTTCTTACTGGCACTCAAAGAAACACAAACCCTTGGCACTTGATAAGAAGTAAAAAAACAAAATCATACAAATGAGATTATATTTGGTATGCAGAATCATAGGGAATGTTGTATAAAATTATCAATTCTAGCTTAATCTTAATAAAAATGAATAAAATCAGTTTTAAGTCTACACTCCCCCTAGGTAACCTCTACCAACATGATATTTATTCAGCGAAAGTCATTTAACTTTGTGTCAGCATAAAACTGAATGATATATTTATCCATTCAAATTAGTCTTATATTAAACACTATGAATCGGTGTTTTAGGATCTCAAAATATAGGGTGATGGTACATACAAAGACCACTGTATAAATTATAAAAGAAAAAGTGTAATATAACAGATCATGTTCTTACTATTTACTTATAGCCAAATGCTTGATCACATGATTGAAATGCTACCTCCTCTTTTTTTATATTATAATTATTTTGATGAAGATAAAAATTACATAGTATAAGATATATCCTTTTTAAGTGCACAGTTAAAAGAATTTTGTCAAATTAGTGTACCTGCGTAACCACGAGAGGGAGTAGTCGGATAATTAATAAGTGCAAAATGCTAGATAAATACATCATATTATAAAATAATGAGATCAGATATATAGCGCAATATAATAATCTACAATTATATTTCTCTGCAAATCGCTATAATGAAGATCATCTGCAGACTATTATCTGTCATTATTTCTGTGAGTTTCCTAGGAAGAAGCTTGATTCAACAGTAAAATCACATATATTTTACTTGCATGATTTTAAATAAATATGAGGATTGTTTTCTCAGGGAAATCAAAGGGAAAAAAGTCCTCAGAGATAGAAAACACTAAGGAATGCACACTATACTTACACATTTTTAATTAAGTAGCCTTGGAAAACATTAATTGAGATGGCTAAGAACAACTAAAAAATAATCAAGGGACTCTATTTTAGCTCAAAGATGTAGAAAGATGAAAAAAAATTCCCATTCCTATAACAAGATTAAAAAATGATAAACCAGAGGGGCTGGCCTGGTGGCATAGTGGTCACATTCATATGCTCCACTTTGGCGGCCCAGGGTTCACAGATTCAGATCCCAGGTGTGGACCTGCACACTGCTTATCAAACCATGCTGTGCTGGTGTCCCACATATAAAGTAGAGGAAGATGGGCACCATTGTTAGCCCAGGGCCAATCTTCCTCAGCAAAAAGAGGAGGATTGGCAACAGATGTTAGCTCAGCGTTAGTCTTCCTCACCAAAAAAAAAAAAAAAAAAAGGAGAGAGTGAAATTAATGACTTTTCCTAAACGCATGACAGAACTGAGGTTTCAAAGCAAACAACCCTAATTCTAAAGAAACGTAGGTACCAGCAGGCAGAAACAGGTCCAAATATTTGCTTTTCTGTGGCAGAAATACCCCTGACACCATATAAGCCTGTAAATTATTGAGCATTCAGCTAGAAATGTCTCACAAAGTGGTAAATGCTAAATGTGGCTAGCAGGAGAGCGTGGAGAAATTAGAGGTTGCAAAGAGAGGGAGATTTGAACTCTCTTCCACATGTTTCCCCCAGGAAGCCCACCAGGGAGAATCCTTAGCAAGCACCCCCATGGTGAGCTTTCTGAATATGGTTTCATATCTAAATAATGCCATACAGTGTTTGTCTCCCTCTGGCTTATTTCACTCAGCATAATGCCTTCCAGGTTTCATCCATGTGTTGCAAATGGCTGGATTTCCTTCTTTATATGGTTGAATGATATTCCATTGTATACATACACCACATTTTCTTTATCCATTCTTCCACTGAGAGACACTTAGGTTGTTTCCATATCTTGGTTATTGTGAATAATGCTGCAATGAACATGGGAGTGTATCTCTTCCAGATACTGATTTTGTTTCCTTCAGATATATACCCAGAAGTGTATAGATCATATGGTAGTTCCATTTTTAATTTTTTAAGGAACCTTCATAGTACTTTCCATAATGGCTATACCAATTTATATTCTCATTAACAATGCACAAGAGTTCCCTTTTCTCCACATTGTCACCAACACTTATCTTTTATCTTTTTGATAATAGCCATTCTAACACGTGTGAGGTGATACTCCATTGTGGTTTTGATTTATATTTCCTGATTATTAGTGATTTTCAACACCTTTTAGTGACCCTGTTGGCCATTCATACGTCTTATTGCCTCATAATGTATCTTTATTATCATTTAATATCCGTGGGATCAGTAGTGATGACTTCTCTTTCATTTCTGATTAATTTGTGTCTTCTCTCTCTTTGTCTCTCGCTTTTTTGTTTAGCTTGGCTTGAGGTTTATCAATATCATAAAATTTTGCTTTTCTAGTTTTAAATGCATTCATTTTTGCTCTATTTTTTATTATTTATTTTCTTCTGCTTGCTTTCGTCTTAAACTGTTCTTCTTTCTATAGTTTCTAAGTATATAGTTTGTCTGAAATTAATATTGCTGCTCTACCTTTGTTTGATTAGTGTTAGCATAAGATATCTTTTTCTATTCCTTTGCTTTTAACCTATTTATATTTAAATTTGATTTCTTGTGGGTAACATTTACGGAATTTGTTTTTTTTTTAATTTTCTCTGGCAGTCTCTGTCATTCAATTTATATATTTAGATAATTCACAGTTAAGTAATTATTGAGAGAGCTGAGCTAATATCTATCAGGTTTCTAATTGTTCTATATTTATTGATTTGTTTTTTGCATTTTTTTTTGGTGGATATTTTGTATGATTCCCTCTTATCCCTCTATCAGGGTATAAATTACATCTTTAACATTTTTTAATGATTGCTCTAGATTTCCAATATACATTTTTATACTTATCTATATCTACCTTCAAATAACATGTCTCTTCACATGTAAGGTAGTATCTTATAACAGAGTATTCTCAATTACTCTATCCCATCCTTTATGACACTGATGTCATTCATTTCATATACCCATATGTTACAACCATTACAGTGTTATTATTATAGATTTGAACATTTAACTTTTTTGATGAGGATAAGAAAAATATTTTATTTTGTTTTCAGTTATTTCTTCTTCAATGTTCTTGGTTTCTGACCTATGTAATTATCTTCTGCCTAAAGAACTTTTAAAACATTTCTTGCAGGTCAAGTCTGCTGATGATGAATTCACTCAGTTTGTATTTGTCTGACAAAGTCTTTATTTTTCCTCCACGTTTGAAGGATAATTTAACTGGACGTATCTTAGTGGTTTTTCTCCTTAGACACTAAATATTTCATTCCACTCTTCTCTTGCTTGCATATTTTCTGAATAAAGGTGTCTTATAATTTTATCCTTGTTCCTCTCTAGATAAGCTGTACTCTCCCCTCTCTGGATTTTACTAAGATTTTCTTTTTGTTTTGCCGCATTTTGAATATGATGTGAATAGTTATAAATGCTTAGGTATTTATACTACATGGTGTTCTCTAATTTTCCTGTATCTGTTTTTGGTTTCTGTCATTAATTTTGGAAAGTTCCACAGCTATTATTTCTTCAAATACTTCCTTTTCTCTTTTCCCTTTCTTCTCCTTCTGGTATTCCAATTTTCATATGTTACAAGTTTTGGCATTGGGCCATAATTCTTGGGTGCTGTGCTCTGTTAATTTTTTATTCTTTTTTCTCTTTACATTTCAGTTTGGTAAGTTTCTATTGAGCTATCTTCAAGAATCACTGATTCTTTTCTCTGCCATGTCCAGTCTACTAACGTGTCTATCAAAGGCACTTTTCATTTTAGTTAGTGGGTTTTTTCCAGTTTTGTTGAGATATAATTGACATACCTTGCTCTATAAATTTAAGACATACAGCTTAATGATTTGACTTACGTATATTGTGAAATGATTACTGCAGTAAGTTTACTTAACATTCATCATCTCATATAGGTACAAAAGAAAATCAAAAACAAACAAAAGAACAATATTTTTCTCATTGTGATGAGAACTCTTAGGATCCACTCTCTTACCAACTTTCATATATGCCACACAGCAGTGTTAACTATAGTCATCTTGTTGTACATAATATCCCCAGTACTTATTTATCCTATAACTGGAAGTTTGTGCCTTTTGACCATCTTCCTCCAATCTCCCCTCCCCCCAACCCCCTGCCTCTGGTATTCTGGTAATCATGAGTCTGATCTTTTTTTCTATGAACCTTTTTTTTTTTTTTTAGATTACACATATATGTATATGAGATCATACAGTATTTGTCTTTCTCTGTCTGACTTAGTTCATCTGGCATAATGCTCTCAAGTTTCATCCATGCTGTCACAAATGGCAGGCTTTCCTTGTTTTTTACAGCTGAATCAGTTAGTATTTTGATTTCCATCATTTTCTTTCATTTTTCTTCATAGTTCCCATTTCTCCACTTACATTTGTTGTCTGTTATTGCAGGCTGTCTACTTTTATCTTTACAGCTCTTACCATATTAATCACAGTTATTTTTAATTCCCTGAAAGACATCTCCAGCATCTGTGTTATCTTTGGTTCTAGTTCTGTTGCTTGCTTTGTCTCTTCAGATGGCTGGCGTTTTCTTTCTTTCTTTGCCTTTTGCCATGCCTTGTAATTTTCTTGTAAAGCAGAATATGTTGTATCGGATAATAGAAACTGAGGTAAATAGGCCATTAGTGTAAAGATTTAGGATAATCTAGCTAGGATGCTTTCAATGTTTGCTGTGGCTTTAGCTGGAGCTGTAGGTTCCAGAGGTTTCAATATCCTCTAGTATCCTTGCTTTGTCTCCCATCTTGACTTAGGGCTTCTGTAAGTGTTCCTTCTCAGAAAGGATACTGCTCTACAGCTGTATCCACTGTTCTTATATTGTAGCTTGTTAAGCTGGTGGTAGTTGTGACAAAGGGGTGGTGTTCTGCAATCTCATGATTACATCTCAGTATTTTAGGCTTATGTCTCTAGGCTGTGGTCTTCACGTCTTTTTCTCCAGTGGCGGAGTTCCCTCTATCCCTACCTTTGTCTGAAGATGCCAAGTTTAGAGAGGACTGGAGTGTGAGCCATGTTCTTTCCCAGGTGGGGTAAGGATATAGTAAAGTTCACTGAGAGGAGGTCTCTGTAACGGAGAACATTTTTCATGTGTTTCGAGATAGTTACTTTTCTCCTCCTTCAGCACAAGGGGATTTTCTTGGTTCTTCACCACAAGAACCTGACGGCACTCCTGGAGGTAACACCCATGTAGGTGTGGCGCCCTCCTTAAGACGTCAGCACCCAGGAGCGTCTCCCTCCCATTCTAGCCCACCCTCAGCCCCCAGCATTTGTCAACATCATTTAAGAGCACCTGCCATTTTACAGCTCCAGCTGTCATGCTCCAGGTAAGCAGATCCCAGCCATGACTCTCTGGGCTTGTTCCTCTCTCCGGTACCCAGGGCGGTAGTTTACCCTGGGACCTCAGTTCTCTGAAAGGTCCAAGAAAAGCCATCAATTTTCAGTTTGTCCAGCACTTTCTTGTTCTAAGAATGGGAATTCCAAGTTCTTTACATTTCAAGCTAAAACTAGAAGTTTTAGTGGTTGTGTTTTTCATTGCTGAAATTATAAGCCGATCAAAAATTTATGTGGGAAGCTAAAAAATCTAAAATAGTCAAAATTACTTTGAAAAAAAAGAATGTAATTGGAAAACATGCAATATTTGATTTAATATATACTTGAAATTCTTAAAGATTTAGTACATATATCAAATTGTCAGAAATAAATGAAAGGGTAGTGGACATGATTTTATTTATTTATATATATTTTTTGTTGTGAATTTTTATGCAGTAAAGTTATTAAACCCTTATCTGTTAAGCAGATTAATTAAGAGAATATGGTATTGGTAAAATAAATGACAGAACAAGGGACGGAATACAAATTCCAAAAATAGACTCACATATATTTGTTGAATTAACTTTTGAAACAGGTACTAAAGCAATTCAATGACAGCACATTATTTTTCAACAAATGGTTCTGGAAAAATTGGACTTTCTATAAGCAAAAATCTGAACCAAAGCATATGTGTTTCATTATGTACAAAAAGCAACTCAAAATAGATCTTCTACCCAAATGTGAAATCTAAAGCTTTATAAGTTTCATCAACTCTTGAATCCATGTATCCACACAATGAAATACTACACAGCAAAAGAGGAATAAACTATTGTTACATGCAAGTACATGAATCAATCTCGAAAGCATTATACAAAGTGAAGAAAGGAAACTCAAAAGCTGCATACTATATGATTCCTTTTCTATGAGATTACAAAAAAACACAAAAGTACAGGACAATGGATCAAGTTATTCTTCAAGAGTTGTGGGTGAGGATTGGAGATTGACTACAAAAGTGCATGAAGAAACTTCTTGGAATGATGGAAATAACATTTATTTTGACAGTGCTAGTGGATACACAACTGCATACATTTGTCAAATTTTATAAAAGCATACACCTAAAATTTACTGTCTGTAATTTTTACTTCTCTAAACCTGACCAAAAAACAGAAAACAAAACAAAAACATAAAAAGTTAATTTTGGTGGTGTGAAAAGCAAAGCAGTGTCAGTGTACTTGATGTGTCTTTTGAGATAGATATGGTAGGAGACAGAAGAGCTAGGGGTTTCTGTGTTACTGATGGTGTTTGGTATGTTAGCCTGGGAAGTGGATGTATGCTTGTGTTTTTAGCTATTATTTTAAAGTGACACCATTGACTTCACATGCTCTTCTGTATGTAGGACATATTTAACTGTAAAAAAAATAGTGATGTAAGAGGTTTATTTTAAAATATCAATATTTCCATCATATGCAGATTATCTAATTTTGGATCTATTTATACTTATCATAAAAATGTGAAATGTTAAACTTTGCAATGGGTTACATAGATTATTTTCAAATTACTTTTAGATATGATTAATTAAAAATTGTAAAGCTACTCTTGTTCACTTAGGGGTGTGAGAGCATCCTTTGTGTAGAGAAAGCTGACTCTGAGATCCAGCACTTCCGCTTATGAGCATGACATCCTTTGGAATTTAATCTTCCTGGAGTTCATGTGCCCTCCAGGCCTTTGCTATACTGTGTGGTCACAAAAGCATCCTACCATGTAGTTGGTGGCTCGGGGCAGGGGCTATAGGAAAGGCAGAGCTGATTTTACTTACCTGAAATATAGCAATCATATAAGATGGTTGTGAGGATTAAGTGAGATAATACATATAGAGTGGTCAAACAATTCTAAATGCTTTTTGTATTGCTAGCATTCAGTACATGGGACTTGTGATTAATACTAATGTAGATTTTGAGGTAGTAGCTCATGCTTCAGCCTAAAGTTTTCTTGGTTATTGCTGTGAAACTATAAATAAAACTTTTTGAAATGCTATTGCTTGAGTAATACCATCCCTTATATAGTTATAGAATTGGCTACATAATATTGTCCCAAGGCTTATGATGTGTCTAGATGATTTAATTTACATTTTGAATTTAGCCTTCATGGTGAACACTGATTTCGGTGAGTTTATAGAAGGCTCTTTTTCATTATGTAAGAGATTAATTCTTTGCTCAGTATTTTACAGAAATCACCAAGCAGCTACATATGGGATGGAGCAGTCCTGGAGAAAGGCCTTTGCTCCCTGATAGCCTAGTCTCTTCACTTCCCATTTTTCCCCATTAGTTTTGAGATGCACATGCCATTTTAGACCAAATCATCCATATTAATGTAAAGTATTCTCTTTTAGGGAGGCTCAAAATTTAAATATAATGACATTCTCAAGTGCATAGAGAGACTGCATGGGACTCAGTCTTTAGAGAATAATAAATTCAACCCCAAGTACAACTAAGAGCTAGCTTAGAAGAGATAATTTTATGTATTGAAATTAAAATCACAACATTCCTCACCTGATGTCATAGTATCATTCAAAATGCATGCACGTAGTTTATTTCTTATTACTTCATCCTAAAACTGAACATGACAGCAAGTGGCCTTTTTTCATTGTTTCTCTGCACCAGCTATCTACTCTTGTTCTTAAATTCCCTATCTTCATGGAAAATGAGTTGTGTCTCTTCAGCCAGATTCCTGGATGTCATTGCTTTTCTGTTTTTCTCTGACTTGCTTGCATTTTTTGCCCTACTCTCACCTCAAGAAAATTTCAAGTTTCTTGAAAATGCCTCCTTAATTTTATTTTTACATCCTCGATACTAATATCTTAGTTCCAGATTTTAACATTCTTTGTTTGGACCATTGCAGAATCCTGATGTTCCTTCCATCTGTCCTAGGCATTGCAACCAGAGTTATTTTCCAATGTGTTAAAACCCTTTAATGACTAGCCTTTACTACTGAACAAAAATTCAAGTTGGTGCTTGGAAGCAGTTTTAAGAATTGTTTCTAAAATTGAGAATGATAATTTTTAATGTTAGATTTCAGCATGGGGTAAGGAGAGTACTAGTGTGGTTATTATAGTAGCTCCAATATCTTACTCAGTATATACAGATGAGCGGTTCCTCTCCTTATTGAGAAGCTAAAGATCCATTACATTGAAACCTTCAATACGTCTCAAAAATACATGCACGTACTCATGCTGATCCCAACCTTACATAAAGATTGAGTTTAAGTTTTAATATATATACACACACATACCTATGTATGTGTCTATGGATTTATATATATGTGTATATTTAATTACAAGTATTTAATATATAAATGTATATATGTGTGTGTGTATAACTAGTATATGTCTATGTCTAAGAACCTCTTGGGAATTTATTTCTAATTTTTTCTCTTTATTAAATAGTGGAGTTATATGATTGTTGGTATCTTTTGAAATTTGTCTAAGTAAACTGTTGTTTGTTTCTTTCCATTGTTAGATATTAAAGACTGTAGAAGTGGAATGCCAGTTGAAACCATAGAAGATACCAATGTTCTTGGGGATCTACATTTTCTGGAAAATGAAAACTAACAAGGTAAATAGCAACTCGGAACGTACCATGGGCAACTGGAGAGGAGATGGTGATAAAAAATGGTCTATTTTTGCGATTGCCAGAGCCAACAGCCTTCCAAACCTTCATTCACCAATTCATTCATTCATTCCACAGAAAACATAGTCCGTTAGATTCGTGGCCTCTGGTAGCATAGTTAATGATATAAAGTTTTGTCTCCTTCAGACTGCATATTGCTCTCAGCTCAGAACACTCAGCCCTCATTCAAAACTCAGCAAATCATCAGATCACTCAACTAGGCAATCAATGAATTTCTTAAGATAATATTTAATGCTTTTTTATAATTTCCTTAATGAAAATAAAAGGAGGAAAATTTAAGCAATTGAATAGGCTATAAAATCTATTCAGATAGTTTCTAAGTGATACATAGTTTCTAATAGTGATTCTTTTCATGTGAAACTTTGCCTAATGGTATGTTTGGCCATATAAAGGGGGAAACAGACCACGCTTTTGTCCAATATTCTCTGAATGTTATTTCAGGTGGTAATTAGTTTCATTTGGGTATCCAACCAAAATCCTTATTCATAGCAAAAGTTGATATTCTTTCTGTGCTCTAAGGCACTTCCTCCCCTGCCTTTTCACCCATTTCTATCTCTCTCTTCATAAACTGAATTATATTAATGATTTCAGTTTGAGGAAGGATTTAAGATAGAATTCTAAAGGACTGTATTTAAAGCTTTTCCTTAGCATCACATGAATTAGAGATAAAAATGTAACAATATTTATGGAAACAAAGGAATAATATAAAAAGTAATTAGAGAGAACTGGAAAATACCACCATCACTCCTGAGTTATAAAGTTGCTTCTAGATAAAAGAAAAATGTAGTTTGGCTTTTATAGAAACAAAAATAAGTAGAATGTCGTAGAAAAATGTTATAACATTCACTCTATTCACACTTAGAGGAATTTAATTCAGTGCAGGCAGCCTGGTTAAGACCAAGGCAGAAATGTCATGAAAGGTACAAAATAACTGGTGTCCTACTCTTCTATTCTAATTAACTTAAGTATTCATTAGGCTCACTTTTCCTTCTGTGTATTTTTATTTATAAGACAAAAAGTAAATCTTTTCCAAAATTGTCTGACTGTGTGATTCTTGCTTAGACTTTGTGATCAGTAGCTCTTAATGATTTTAATTTTTTCTGCAGCCAATCATCACTTATTATTGTGATCCCAAAGGATTCAATAGTCCATGAGTGACTATTACTCTGTTGAGTAATTTGCATTTTGTAATACCCAGAACTTGAGGAATGTTCCCTGGAAATATGAGTCAATGAAATTCCAATTTGCAGTACTATTGAGAAGTTTTTATTCTAAGCTACCATTTAACTTTATGTTTATCAGAATCAACTTTCATTTATACAATGTTATAAACCAATATGACCGCAATAAAAAAAAAAGAAATGAATGTTTTCTATAACCACAAAACAATAATGTGACAGTAATTGCCATGTGATTTAAGAAAAGGTTTGGCACAGATGTGTTTTGTGTGATCATTGCACACGTGTAATTTTCCCTGTTGTTAAAGGAAAAGTCTTTTTTGAAATATTACAGTGTGAACATTAAATATGAGTAGCAACACTTTTTGAAAGTCTCTAAAAACATGACTTCCAACATATATCTGATACATTTCTCACCAAACATCACATTTACAATCAAAGTTACATTTTTTCACAATATTTTAAAAAAATATTTCACCTTAAAACATAATAATATTACTTCTGGAAAGATTTATAGTGATTTTCATATATTTACCTTTTTGACTATGTGGAAATTAGAATCAACTTCTTCAGATAAGTTTTTCTCAGTCAAGAGGATCAGCTTTCCCTTACACTCTTATTTTCTCCTCTCTCTCTCTCTCATCTACTTACCTACCTAACTATCTATCATATATATCATATATAGTATATATTCATTTCGTTTACATTTACATGTTGTTTTTCCACATTTCTGATGTTCACTTTTGCATTTCTGCTTGTTTGTTATCATCTTACAAAAGCAAACTGGTATTGTTTCATTTCTTTACAAATTGTCCCAATAAAGATTTTGTAATCAAATAAAACTCTCTTTTAATTTTTATTTTGTGGTAGTATTGTTAGAATGTGTTTGGAAAAAAGTGTAACCCATTCCATGAAAGCACAATGGTAAGAAACAGGTGAGTGCTTAAGGACGCTCTCGTCTGTCTATGAGCAATAAGAAAAAGTATTTCTGTGGTGGACTTAGAAAATATGTGGAGCACTTTACATTAACCTGTATATCAGATCAAGCTGGAAATCAAGAAACCAAAGTCAAATCCATTCACCCTGTATTTTGTTAGACTCATAAATACTGTCCCAAGGCAAGCAATTCTCTTAGTGACACATGTGAGTTGAGGGGCTCATTAACTATAGAAACTAGGCTAGGACACATTTTTTACAGTTCTCAAATACCTCCAAAGGTCATTTTCTTGGATATGGGTGAGGGAGGTAAACCCTTCTGTGAAAGAGACAATGGAAAGATAAAGAGTACTATAGATTTGCTAATAAAGGAAAGCAGAGACATAAGTAATTTATGTATCATCTCTGAGATACCCTCTCGAGAGTCAATATCTCATACTGTTACTACATGCTGAGTTTGTCATTTTCTTCATGTCAGTAGGAAAGACCACTTTTATATCAGTTGAGAGAATCTGAATATAAATACGAATTTTATTAGGATACCTTAATTTGTCTTTACAGACCATTGATTTCCTTTTCAAATATGATTGGCAGAAATAGGGGAAATCTTCAGTTAAATAATCTATTTTTTTAGGAAGTATTATCATAGGAACAAAATAAGGTAAATTTCCTCTCCTCTCTTACAATGAAATTTGCTATTTTTTTTCTAGGAAAACTAACGCAAGAATCAATACAACCTCATTTCAAATAGCAAAGATAATATTTGTGACAACACATTTTATCTTAAATTTCTATTTAATTTTTCAACATATTTTAACAATATTTTATTGATAAATTCAAGGAGACATTTTAATAATGCTTTTAATTTTAGAACATTTTTTCTTGGTGACACAGAAGAAACTTTAGAGATATTAAGATACATATTTTTATTTATTTCACATAAAATAAATTTTATACATGTATGTGGGTTTTAGTAAGCTTCTTATATTTTAGCCATGTGTATTTTCTGGATGAATTCATAATCTACGTCGGTTTGATATGAGAAATAATGGAGATTACTGACATAAAATTTAGTTATGCAGGTGAGAGATTGACCATTTTCTATATAAATTAAAATTGTTAGAACCTGGTTTTTATGCTCACAAGAAAAAGAGGCATTGACGATATGTAAATATGCCTAACTGAAACAATGAAATGAGAGAGTTTCTCATTCAGCTTTGCTTTCAGGGCACATTTTTCACATAATCACATTCATTTATTTGAAGACAAGACCATTCTCTGGACCAACGTCATGAAGGCTTGCTTCACTTGCTGATTTCTTAGTGTATATATGAAAGGATTCAAGAGAGGAGCCACTGAGGTATGGAGCACAGCTACTCCTTTGCTTAAAGAAACTCTTTCCCTTGCAGAAGGCTTAATGTACATGAAGATGCAGCTACCGTACGAGAGGGAGACAACTATCATGTGGGAGGAACATGTGGAAAAGGCTTTTTTCCTTTGACTCGTGGAAGGAATTCTCAGAATTGTCCGGATGATGTATGTGTAGGAGAGAATAACCAGTGTTAAGGTGACCATGAGTGTTACCACAGCTAAAACAAATGCCATGAGTTCTAGAAAGCGAGTGTTTGTGCAAGAAAGCTGCAGAATTGGAGAAGAGTCACAGATAAAATGGTCAATTATATTGGAGGCACAGAAATCCAACTGCAGCAGCAGGGTTATTGGTGGAAAGGTGATCAGGAATCCTGCAAGCCATGAGCTAAAGACGAGAAGGATACAGACTCTGCTGCTCATGATGGTGGTGTAATGCAGAGGTTTGCAGATGGCCACATAGCGGTCATAGGACATGGCGGCCAGAAGATAAAATTCTGTCACTCCCAAGAAGAAGAAAAAAAATAACTGAGCCACACAACCACTATAGGAAATGGTTCTGTTACCCGTCACTATAGTGACAAGGAATCTGGGAATGCAGGCAGACGTGAATGATATTTCTAGGAATGAGAAGTTACGAAGGAAGAAATACATCGGAGTCTGCAGATGGGGATCTGAAAGGGTGAGAATGATAATGATCAGGTTCCCAGTCACACTTAGCACGTAGGTAACAAGTAAAAACAGGAAAAATACAACCTGCCACTGTGGGTCATTTGTCAATCCAAGAAGAATAAATTCTCTTACTTCTGTGTAATTTCTCATTATTTTCCTGCTTTATAATGATATTCTTTGTTTTAGCTGTAAAATAGATGAAAAAATAAGAAATCTATGACACCAACAAACTCACACACATACTCTTGTACATACATGCACACACATTTTTTAAAGGATCATTGTTGTCTTTTGCTTTTAGGGAAAAAATATTTTGTAGTACATGGAAACAAAATATTTTTTAAAACTCAGTTATTTATTAGGGCATATATTAATTCATTATTTCTATATTTCCTTCATTGTATCCTTACATATTTAAGTATAAATCTCCATCTTCTGAATTTTTTGATATATTCCTGAAAACAAAGAAAAAAAGATTAAAACCTCTGAGATTAAAACCTTCTCAAATAAAACTCTGAGAGCTTACTCACAGAATACAATACTCTTTGAAGATACTTTTTTATTGTTACTTTTTTCATCATTTTTTATTTTTCTATTTTGAATAAACATTTCTTGCTCTTTCCTCATTCAAACTTTTACAATCTACAGAGATGACTCAGTTGTCCCTCTGGTAGGCTAATGTGGCCCTGATAATAATACACAGAGATATTTAATGGGTGGGGGAGCATCCTCGATTTAATTCCAATATCTGCACCGCAAGACATTCTAGTTTAAAATACTAATTTGTGGGGGCTGGCCCAGTGGCTCAAGCGGTTAAGTGTGCGCTCCGCTGCTGGCGGCCTGGGGTTCGGTGGTTCGGATCCCGGGCGCACACCAACGCACTGCTTGTCAAGCCATGCTGTGGCAGCGTCCCATATAAAGTAGAGGAAGATGGGCACAGATGTTAGCCCAGGGCCAGTCTTCCTCAGCAAAAAGAGGAGGATTGGCATCAGATGTTAGCTCAGGGCTGATCTTCCTCACAAATAAATAAATAAATAAAAACAAATTACTAATTTGTTATAATGTTATATTTATAATCTTTTAAGTTTGTAAATATATTCTTCTTGCATATATTTGTATTAACTGCCTACCTATCATGAGTCTACTCTGATACATAAAGCAGCACTTTTACTTAAGTCCTAATTTTATTTTTGTAAACTGCAAGTGTTCTTACTTATTTCCAAAATCATTTAGCACTTCTCCACAATATTGCCTATTCTTTTCTTGAGGGATGATGAAGGGAATAGTTAAACATTCAAGGTAAGTTTTGAGGAGGCAGAGATTATTTCTTTTTTCTTTTTTTTTTTCATTTTTGGCTTCTAGTATAACTCTTGATGTTATACAGGATTTCTTTAATTGTTTGTTCTAGTTTAAAGTTTTTATTTTCCATAAAAGCTTTAGATGTGCCAGCATCTAATATCATTTTTTAAATACTTAAATGTCCAGAGCGCCTGCTTAAGTCTGTAATGTCTCATTTGTTTTCTATATTCTTCAGGGGTTTCAGAGCTTTCAAAAGAAGTAAGATTTTCTCAGGATTAGCCAATTCATTTAATATGTAAATGAACTCACTCAAAATTTTTACCTACAAAATTGCTGGGAGGTATATGTTGCCACTTTCCATCATCTGGTCTCTTTTTGATCATAAGAGATACATTTCTTTGTCTTTTGCCTTTACATGAGGGGTGCTAACCTTCGCTATGTATAAAATTCACATTGTGCAAAACTAAGACACAAAGTATATCTGCTCAGTGTTAAAACACACCAAATAAATTGTTTTCAATCTTGTACAAAAACGATTATATGGTGTACTGATATTGATTATATTAAAAGATACTTACTCAAGAACACAAAAAATCATGTAGTCCTATTAATCACAAATTATTTGTTTTAATGAACAAAAACGTTGCATGAAACTATTACATTTTAGTAGTTTTAAAGTTTTCTTCATTTATACATTTCACATAAATTGTGTAGTTTAATTGTATTTATACATAGGGTTGTGCATAATTGAGATTACTTGTATAAAGCATAACTATACACTATTAAAGCAGAGAATATATTTCTGAAAGAAATTGTCAGAGAAGTACTTACTTTTTTGGTAAATATGACTGGTTAAGTCAATGTCATTTCTAATGGCTTTTTTAATTTGTTCAAACAAAGTGCTTTGGGAGTTTTCAAAAGCCTTTGCGATCTATTTCTCCTCTGTCATCTTATATTTGTAACCAAATATCCAAAATATTGACAATAAAGAATAATTCCAAGAGGTCCTCTACAATGTTTACAAAAAGGGCATACATCAACGCATTTCTATACATCAACTCAGATTTCTCTAAGGATCTAAGGTCCCAGGATAATTCAGTCTATTGCCACGTAGGAACTATTATCTTGGTACTTGAAATGAAAAGTCATAGTTGAAATAAAGGCAAATGTAATGTCTTTCCAAACTAGGTGGGCAGGATGACCTGATCTTTTGTGCAGAAGTAGTGTTATTCAGGCTAGCCGTAATTTCATCTCCTCCATTTACAAGGGACTCAGAGGGATTCATTGATGAGGAAACAAAAGGCACCATCGAGATTGGTGTTCTCAAGATACCAAGCATTAAACAACAGTCTGAATTAGTACGCAATTTAAAATAGAATTTTTAGGTGATTGTGGCCTGAAATAAGAGCAGAAAAATAACTTAAGGATTGACATTTTCATAATAACCCCTAATCTCACAAGGGGAAGAAACTTAATAACAGAGTAATAGAGATTAGCAGTTTCTGAATGGCAACAGACTAAATTGTGAACCAGTGGGCTCTTCTCTAATCTTAAGGAAAATATTAAGAATTCATTGTGATGTTTTAGACTGGGGCTGAGGTCTCCATTATTCTACACCACAAGAGATGTCAGGCTTGTCTTTAAGGTTTTACATCTTTCCTCTGAATGTTTTACGTCTTTTCACTGAATATTTTGGCCTACAGATAAACATCATATAAACACTATTGTGACAATGTTTGTAATTAAACATGAGCATGTTTATGGCACATTTTTCAAGTTCTTGACTTTGATCATTAATAATATAATACTTTGACAGCAGCAAAATAGCTGCTGTGCTCTAATAGTTTCTTTCTTCAGTAAGTATTCCGCTCTGCTTAGTCATATACCTTGAATAACTTCATTTGTCTCCCAAAGAAACAGTAAAAATAATCTTTAAATCTTTGTTCAGAAAGTGTCTAGCATTTTAAGGTCATTAAATATCCCAATTTCCATTTAATTTGAACTATTTATAAGTCTATGGAACTCCTAAATTAAGTAGCAACTAATTATAAGTCTCAAATAACTAATATGTCAGATATTATAGATGTCTTTTCAGATCAAAGCAGTGAGTAATTAGATGATGCCAGGGGAGACTATTGTTTGTATTGGACATGAGAAAATGAACCCAAGATTTCAAAAATAATGTAGAATTCTCACTCTTTTCTGTAAAAAGAGAAAATTATGCAAAGAGCTGTCTTTATGTCATAAATATCATTATATATTACTTATATAACATTATGAGAAACTGTTCAACTGCTTTCTAACGTGGCTGCACCATTTTGCATCCCATCAGCAATTTGTGAGTTCCTGTAGTTCCACTTCAAGTATTTGATATTGTCTCTCTTTCTTCTTTTTATTTTAGTCATTCTAATAGATATGTGGTAATATCTCACTGGGATTTTAATTTTTACTTTCCTGCTGACCAGTGATGTCGAGCATCTCTTAGGCTTATTTGACATTCGTATATCATCTTTGATAAAGTTTGTGTTCACATATTTATGTGTTGTTTAAGCTTTGTTTCCTTATTGTTGTGCTTTGAGAATTCTTTATATATTCTGGATACACATCCTTTATGTATCATATATTCTGTATATATATATATTTTTTTCTCAGTCGACACCTATTTGCTTATTGGCATGGTGACCTAAACCTCATTCCTGAAGAACCACATGTTCTTGCCTACATGTATGCTTGCTGTACCTCTTACATGTGTCCCATTTTAATTTACCACCATTTAATTTACCACCATAACCAAGATTGATCATCACAGCTACTTTTGTGTTTGTTATTTCTGGATGATATAGCACATATTAAGACAAATCAATATCATTGCTTCACTTCTTTTACTGTAAAATGAGTTCCTTTTTCAGAATCAATTTTATTTAGGTCACTGTGACAGTGAATAAGCAAACCTATAGATAGTATAACTGGCAGAAGCACTATGGGAGGTAAATATACATTTAGAATAAGTATCTCTTCCAGTCAGTACAAATGGTAGCCCAATTCATGAAGAAAGGGGTGTAAAATTAGCAATTTGCTGTCAGTCAGCTGACTGATCTCTCTAGCACATGGGCTATATTAAAAGTTCAACACTGATCTCTGATGTTGGCAGGTTTGACATCCAGGTTATTTATACGTAAATTTAATCCTTGCTCCCATGGTCACATTTTCCGTGAGGCTGGTAGTCAAATATCAAGATAAATGATTTAGGGAAACTGAATGGCTTTTACAAAATGAGTCTTCTTATCCTCTTGCTTATTATAAATATCCTCTTCAGATAGATATTTTGTTGAAAAGTCACATGGGACACAGACACCTAAATATTCTGGTTCCATTGTAAGAGGTTTTTTCAAGTACAATTTTCCTCACTCTCTGTATTAGATGCTCCAATATTTCTTTCTAAGCCCCTTGCTACCCAATAGATTATTAACTAATGTTCATGAATCAGTATAAAATCTTACATCAGGATAGCTGTAAGCTTCTTGGCAACAAGGACAACTAGATATACCACTTGAATGTCTCCCACTGAAAAAATATTCCATCCTGACTATGATTTAGGGCCTTTCCTGAATGAGATGCATTGACTCAGTAGATCATTTGTAGCTAATTATATTATGTGATGCAGAGCTCTCTGTGAACCAGGCTCAGTTTTTTCTTCCTCTGGTAACTAGCCACTGTGAACTGACCCCGAGATTCATTGTGTGTGTGGTGAACCTGCAAGTTTTACTACATTGTAACAGGACACTCTCTGCTTCATGGAGGTGCTTTTTTTCTGGAAACTATTTGAATCTGGATTGGGTGAAAGTTTGTGATTCATCATGATAATTTAAGTCAGATTTCCATTAATAAGATATTATTATTATTATTATTGAATAAGAATTACCTCAAGTGGACTGCCCATTTATTTCTGTCCTAAACTTTCGTGATTAATCTCCTATAACAGAGGTAAAGCTCTATGGATTATCATTTTTATTACCACTCTGGATAGGCTTCTGCAAACTGTACGGTAAGTTGGTGTCATCATTCCAATTAAGGGAGACATTAACAGGGGTGCTTAAGGGATGCTTCAATAGCAGCACCTCCCACTTTAATCATCAACCCCACTTCTTCTTTTCCTCAATTAAAAAAAAACAAGACATTGTATTTGTTTCAGCCCTGGGTGTCTTATGGAATAGTGTTTTCAGGTTAATGAGTAGTTTGAACATGTTCAATATATTCCAACCTTTCTATCTCACCCATCTATTGATTTAAGACTCTATATTAAGGAATCTATGGTATTTCAGCTTTTCTTTTGTTATTGGTTAACTTTGAATCATCAGTTTATCAATCACCTGAGAATCCAGTGGAACTTCTCCCAGCTACTCAAAGTGACATGGCGCACCCAGAATTTCTGATAGATGCACTCATTTCAATAAATTCAGCACAATGTAAAATTATGTTTCTTCTTCCCTGGACATGTGCCATGAGAATCCATTCAAACATAAGTTCCCATATTTATGTTAAAATAAATTAGCAAATTAGTTAAATTAGCACGATGTACAGCATGGTGACTATAGTTAATAATACTGTGTTGTATATTTGAAAGTTGCTAAGAGAGTAGATCTTAAAAGTTCTCATGACAAGAAAAAAATTTGTAACTATGTAGTGATGGATGTTAACTAGAATTATTGTGATGATCATTTTGTAATTTACACAGATATCGAATCATTATGTTGTACACCTGAAACTAACACAATGTTATATATGTCAATTATATCTCACAAAGTAAATAAATAAAAAGAATTTTTAAAAAAAGGAAACAAAACAGAGGGAATTCTAAACATCAATATTGTTCCGGCTTTGGAAAAGACAGCCACTCCATGACTTTGATGGTTGTACCACAATTTAAATCCACAATAAGCCTCCCTGAAGCTCTCAGCCTTCCTCTGCTGGTTCTCGACTTTGCTGGAAACACCCTGAGTCCTACCATGCCTGAATCTTTGGCCTCCTGCAGCCACAGGAGGAAGCCTCTTGGTGCTGTCTCTCCTCTCCAGTGCCTCCAGCAGGAGAACTGAAGGATAAGAGCTCCACCACATTCCTGCCCCTACTCTGTTCTTTCCTCTGACGTCACCTTTTCCTCTGCCAGGGAGAAGCAGGCCTTGTAATGCTTTGAGCAGTGTCCCTGCCCCCTGAAAACTCCCCAGACCAGCCCACTTATTCCCCATGTGTCTAGTCAGCCCAGCCATGAGGATCTGGGGATGGGCTTGCTCGTAGTGGGAAGAATTTTGAATCCCAGCATTTCAGAGACCAAAGATAATCTTTATGTTTCTTTATTGTTGTTGCTTTTTGTTTGGTTTGGTTTGGTTTCATCATCTTAATTGGTAATACATATTTTTTAATTAGAAATAACTTGTAAAACTTTTAATAAGTAAGGCTTTTCCTTCTTATTTGGGGCATGCTCACCATCTCCTGGATAAGGCCAGACTCTGATACAGCTTATACGACTGAGAATAGTCTAGGAGTGGTGAATGCCCACGTAAGGAGAAATTTAAAGCTAACTCCTTCATGTGAGGTGACTGCAGAGTTTCTAAACAATGCATGGCCAGCTTCATGAAGCAGAAGGAGATGGATCCTACTGTTCACAAGGGAGTCTAAGTGGTGCTTTCAAACTGAGGTACTCACAGTTATCCGAATCCACAGAGCTGCTTTCATTGTGATTCTCAGTCCCCACTCTTTCTCAATCAGTACACTAGCATTCCCATTAGACATGTGGAGAGGTTGTGAATTAAACCAATTTTATAATTAAGGAACCTGTAGGAACAGGATTTAATATTGGCTATGTCATCTCGTCAGTTATGAGATAATTGAAATGTTATAAAGGTCTGTTTTCTCTCCTTACGTTCTCTAATACATTTGGAAGCAGCTAGCCCATTGCATAAGCCTTGTATCCATTATTCAAGTTTATTCAATCTTGCATTTAATTCTAGGTGAGCTCTGCCTTGTTAATGTGAACTGTGGACTGCCAGTGTTTGATTGTCTAATGGAATCATCAGTGACTTCAGACCAAACCAGATTAATTCATTGGTCCCAGATTCTTACTGTTTTGAGAGCCTGTTACGTGGATATGCTCTCTATAGAGAATTCACCCTAGCTAGTTAAACATAAACTTATTTAATATAGAGTAATGAGTGGGTTAAGGAATTATCAAGAGCTGAAAGCAGAATTTAGGATGAGCTTCCTGGAATAATCTCAAAGCCACTTCCCGAAATTTAGTCTCCATGAGACCTGCTCCTCAGCAATCTAGTACTATCACTACAAGATTTAGGGTCGCCTGCATCTACAATTATCTACACCAGCAATATAGATGCTTAACTATAACTAGGTTTAAAGTTCATATCTTTTATGGGTATATCCGATTGGCGGAACTAAAATCACATTTAGAATCCTGGCTTCAAGGACAACTGAAAATGTGGTCTTTGCAGTCTCTGCGTATAGGTAGATTTATCTGAAGGAGTTTGGAAGATGCAAAATGAGTAAGTTCATAATAAAAAGTTTTCAGAGTAGTGATATCCAAAAGAGAAGCCTAAATTATTCACACCAATAAATTAAGTAAAAATTATTGTAATTCTCAATATACAGATGAGGGAGACCATGTAATGTACTATACAAGGACTGTTGTCCCACTGACTCTATTGTGATGTAAAGCTGAATTATCTTTGAGTAAATTGTATTGTACTGCTGTATGCCATTAAATTAAAACTGGCATTGTTTAAGATGATAGTAACAGTTAGAACTTATTAAACACTTGGAAGGTATCAGGTATGTTCATAAGCACTTTTTAAGCCTTGTCTATATAAATATTCACAATTACCCTCTGAGGAGATTTCCATTATTCTCCCTAATTTTCATATTAGGAAACTGACTCATTGAGAGTTTAGTTAATTTTCCCAAGGTCATGCAAATGGGCTTGTGCTTCTGGAGATTATATACAGTGAATAAGGGAATAGAGGAGTTGCTGCTCAGACTTGAAGAATCCAACTCAAAGAGGTCACTGATATCTGAGGAGTAACGGCAAGAGAACTTCCCTAAAGTAGTAATGTTGTTGAGTATCATCGTGATATTTCGCTATTGTCTGTATGAAAACGTCTCAAGTTAAGAAAACATCAAAAGTGTGATACCCTTGAGAGTCTAATCATAGGGGTCCCTCTGGCACTTTAATGAGTAAAAGATAGTTTGCCCTAAATATGTGCACAGTGGAGATCCTGGGAGATAGACCCAAAAAGAAAAGAGAGATTCAGTCTGTTGAATAAGGAGGTTGAGAAGTGGCTGGTATTGTTGAAGGGTTACAGTGATTTCTATCCATGGTCCTGAAAAACAAGGTGTTCTAGAAAACTCAGACGTAGAAACTTTTTCTAATAAGATGTCAGAGCAGAGCAATGATAATTGCAAAGCAAGAGATATTAATAGTTTAGATATAAAGTAGGCATTTTGACACTTCCATCCATATGCTGATTAATCTAAAAAATTTTACTGAGTGACTGTGTTACAATAAGCCATTTGGTAGGCAATAATGAACAAAATGTTTCCTTTGCTTGAAAAATGCTTATAGTATGTTAATAGAGATAGTCAATAAAAATGAAATTTCAGTATATTGTGAAAATTTCTATCATATTGATAAGCATACTGCACCATTCCCAGAGGTTCATGTGATCCTGCATGATTGTAAAATATAGCAGTATAGGTCCAATTATATAGAAGGAGCATATAAAATAATGACTTGAGCTTGAGAACTTGAGCACAGGAGACCTAAGATCAGAAAGAGATGTAGGGATAATTCGGCACATGTGTGTGGTGATGGGTTGTAATTAGTATTTGGGTGGTGAACATGATGTAATCTATGCAGAAATAGAAGTATAATGATGTACACCTGAAATTTATACAATGTTATAAACCAATGTTACTGCAATAAACAAAAAATTAAAAAAAAAAAAGAAAGAAAGAGATGTAGGGCATGGTGAACGCCAAAGAGCTTTGATTATTTAAGACTAAAAAAATTTACTGTGACTGAAACCAGCCTTATGGGGAATGACTAAGTAATATCTATGAGTGAGATAATGAATTATCAACCACATATTCTATAGCTGTGGCTGAGGTTAGTGGTGTGGATAAGTAAGCACTCAATCCAAAAATGGCAGAGTCTTACCCACAGAGGACTAAATTATCATGCAGGTGTATATTACATCTGAGATTATCAATAGAAGAGTTGGACAATTCTGAATTTCTTTGGCTAAAGTAATTTTTTTCTACTGTCCAATAGATTTAAGTTTAATTCCAAAGAAGTAATTGTCTTCTGAATGTTTAATTTTCCATGATATGTTATTTTAGAGAGAAATCCCCATAAGCCAAGCCTGGCATTTTGAATGGGTTCATTTAGTACTTTTGTGAAAGAATAACTTACCTAAATAGCATTTTTTTCTGAAAATCTGACATTTCCTTGTATATTTTTAATTTGCAAGGTTTCTCCCCTCCCCCAGGAATTGGCACAATGGCTTATTTTGGGGGCATAGCCCTGATTTGTATCATTGTTTTGATGTTTATTGGCCATATGCAAGTTATTTGTTTCCTATGAATTTCTGTCTCATTCTTTAAAAAGAGGAGAAAAACATGCCCACTTAAGGGGAGTGTTAAAATCTTAGAGGGATAGGTAAAACATTTAACATAGTTTAAAACATATAACATTCACATAAGGAAGTATTGGTTTTGTTGCGTTACTTTTCTTTGCATAATAAATTAAATCAATAAAATTATCTCTTTCATGGAAAGCATAAAAATGAAGTAATTGTTACTTGTTCCTTTTTATTTATTTCTACATGTTTCACCATACACTTCTCTCACGGTTACAGCTGTTTTATTTGCAGTCATGATTCTCTTTGCCCATAATATCCATTTAATTATGTTTATTATTACTGGGAATCTTACTGGATTACTGCAAATGTTGTGAGCAACCTCATCTTTTATATTGATATAGCACTTGATATATGCTTTTGTAAAAGATTAATTATATTATGTACATATTTACATTTTTATCTGATGCCTGAAATCCTGTAGGATGGAGAAGGAATATTCTACTAACCCAGCTAGCTAGCACACGCCTGCAACCTAGTGATTTAAAAAATATTTTTAGGATTAATGACAGAATGAATTTTTACAACCATATAGGAATTAGGAAGAAATTACATCTGCAAGACTCTTATTCTGCTTATAGGAAGTTTTTAATATCCACATATCGATATTGAATTAAGAAAAAATATTGTATGCATAGTCACTTATTTTATTATTTACAAGATATCATCTTAGAGTATTCAACATATATTCTTGTTGTTGGTTTTTCTTTTTGTTTTGTGCATGGACTTAACTTGAGAAATATACCTCAGTGTTTCCTGGATGTAACATGATAAATACTTGAAATAGTTTGACATCTCCTAGAAATTTAGGTATGGTCATTGATGTAAAGTCTTTCATATACACCTGGGACAATAATAGGCATGGAGTGGTACACAGGTCAAAGGAGTAGAAAATAGACCCATGATTCATGATAAAGGTTGGGGCCCGAGGGAGCCTTGTGGGAGAGAGTTTCAGAGATCATCATAATCCTATTCCCAGCAACCCTTTTTAACTCAGGAAATAATGTGATTTTTTGTAACACACAAGGTAATGATGTAGAATAAAAGTAAAAATGAAAACTAAGATGACAGTGAAAGCAGACAAAGTGTATACCATGCATGACTTTGGGGTTAAAATTAACCAACATTTATCAATTATTGTAAAATTGACCATAATTTGGCTAGGAGAAAAGGCAGGAAAACTGACTCTTTTTTTGATCAACGATAACATTATCTAGCCTATTGTCTGCTTACCCCCAACTTGTTGCATTTATCAAATTAAATTTTTAATTATGTGTTATTTTTTCTCCCCAATAGATTTTGAGATCTTAGGGCAAGAATCATCCTTTTTCATTGCTATATCCCCACTGTCATAAGTAAAGCCTGAATAACTTAATTACACATTAGACAGTCCTTTAACATTTCTAATATTTAACATGATCTTCTATTCATAAATGATCACAAATGAAAGTCAGTGTAAAAATGAAAGTAACCCTACTAGTCTGGATTTTGAGGTTAAAGAAAAGTGATTTAAATCCCAGTTTGGAAAGCTGTAGTCTCTGTGACATCGAACACTCAACCCCGATTTCATTCTATTCATTCAACTACCAATTAGGAATAATAATGCTCACTTTCTAAGAGATTTTGTAAAATTATTATTGCATATGACTCATCTAATACAAAGTAAAGTGTATAGAATACTATCGATAGATGCTATTTCTCTTCTCTGCTCCCCAAAACCCTATAGTCTGTACTAGACCCTCAGATTACAACTCAGTTCTCCAGAAAGTTAAACTCTCACCAGTTTATTATAGTTTCACAGATTTTACTTGACATGTTTTACATTGTCTGCTCTCTATTTTTTAATTTTTGGAGGTATTTAGTCTACCTAAATGAAAATACCTCTTACTAAACCTTGAAGTTACCTCATAAAGTTGTTGGCAGGATTAAATGAGCCAATACAAAGAAAACAATTAGAATAAGTCTGGAGTATAGTAGTTGCTGAAAAAAAAATTATTTTACCTTCTACCTCTCCTCCTCATCATTCTCATACTCATTATTATCATTATTATTAATAGTACAGAGAATTTGAATATATATGAGTTTCTAATCTTTTATAATATTTAAGTATATATTTATATTTTATTCTCAATTCCCTGGTGACTGTGGTTGTTTGATTTCATGGAAATCAAATAGAATCAAAATTTCCTAATGACATTCATTTCTATTAGCTGGTAAGAATGAAAATTTCAGAAACCCACATCTTTCCTGACATTCTTTCCATTAAACCAAATGCCCTATGTCTCTTCAAAGATAAACTACTTCTACTGAAAATCAGAATCATTAACCTGGATTTTTCACTTCATCTGAATACATTTGAATAAAACACCTGAATTTACAGAAAATTGTGAAGCAATACTAGCTTTATCAAATTTATTGTGTTCAATGTGGGGGAAATTTTACTATGAAAATGGAAAAAAAGATAAACATATAACTATAGTGAAGGAAAGAGAGTTTTGAGATAGTATGAATAAGAGAAAGCACTGACAAAACTTGATTCTTTTAATGCTACTAATATTTTCCCTTACCAGAGAAAAATATAACCTTTTTGATGGTGTCCTTAAAGGCTTGCTTTACTTGCTGGTTCCTCAAGGTATATATAAATGGATTCATCATAGGAGGAAGAGAAGTATTCAGAATAGCTACTCCTTTAGTCAACGATGCCTTTTCTTTGGCTGAAGGGTTGGCATACATGAAAATGCAGCTCCCATAAGAGATGGAAATGACAATCATGTGAGAGGAGCATGTAGAAAATGCCTTTTTTCTCTGACTGGAGGAAGGCAGTTTCAGAATTGTCCTAATGATGAACAGGTAGGATAGAATTATTAATGCCAGAGTGAAAAGCAGAATCACTATTGCAGAGTAAAACCCAATCACTTCTAGGAGCCATGTGTCTGAGCAAGATAACTGCAAGAGGGGGAAATAGTCACAAGCAAAGTGATCGATGACATTGGAGCCGCAGTAGTCTAACTGGAGGAAAAGTATAACTGGGGGGAAGATGTTTAAGAATCCTGCCAGCCAAGCACAGAAGACAAGCAATACACAGACTCTCTTGTTCATGATGGTTGTGTAATGCAGGGGTTTGCAGATGGCCACATAGCGATCGTAGGACATGGCAGTTAGAAGATAAAATTCAGTTATACCCATGAAGATGAAGAAAAACAATTGAGCTGTACAATTATTGTATGAAATAGTTTTGTCTCTGGTGATAATTGTGCTCAGAAATCTGGGAATACAGACAGTTGTAAAGGATATTTCCAATACAGCGAAGTTCCTGAGGAAGAAATACATAGGGCTCTGTAGATGGGAGTCCACTAAGGTGAGAGTGATGATGGTCAAATTTCCAGTGACACTTAATATATATGTTATCATTAAAAAGAGAAAAATCACAGTCTGAAGCTCAGGGTCATCTGACAGCCCTAGAAGAATGAATTCTGTGGGTACTGTGTGGTTTTTCATTGCCGATCCTTTTCCCAGCTTTAGAACAGAAAATGTTTTTACCCCCTATAGAACATAAAAAAGTTAAAACGGCATTGAGATTAGAGTATAAAATTTTTTCAATATCCATGATGATGAATAATCTATGAAATTCAAAAACATGTGTTCCTTTCAGCAACTCTCTCCAATTTCTATTCAATCTCACATTCAAATAATGGATATTATCTAAAGTTAAATATTGATCTCTTTCCGTGGAAAATACAGGATCACAGGCCATGGATAAAAAAATCTTGAGCTAGCATTTAAACAAAAACTATTTCTTCTAATGTTTCTTTAAAATTCAGCATCTAATTATTCTTTAAAATGTTTAGCTCCTTTTATTAAAAATATGAAAATATTCTAATTGATTTTTTCTTTCCTCAATATTATAAAAACTAGTCTGGATCATGGATAATCTAAATACAGAGTCTGAAAGCTTTTGTAGAGGTTATTGAGGTCTCTCTCCACATTTTATATTTTGAGGCCCACATAGTTTAGGAAACTTTCACCAGTTGAAACAGTGAGGCAACATGGCCATCATCTCACTTTAGAAATGCATGCTGATCCATGGGAATATTTGGTTGGTGTTCTCTCCTAAATCACTGCCTTAAGGGTTTGGTTGATGTTATCACTCTCCCACATCATTTTTTTCCTCTTCTGATAAAAAGGAAAGAAGGACAAGAAATGTAAACTTCTGTTACTAAGACGAGTAATTGCTTAGAAACAATTTAGTTCATACAATGCACAATTCATTTTTATTTATTTTTTTACAATATTGCTAGAGCAAATGAACAGGTAGATGGTCAAATTAAGATGTATTGGGAAGCAGATATTCTTTCCAACAGGGAATTCTTTTTGGTAATCCTATTTCTATAACAGAATACTATTTAAACCTAGAAAAAAATAAATGACAATCCAAGACTTATTTCTGTGTTCTTGCTTTAGGACTCCATTAATAGGCTTCTTGGTAGTAAACAACCATTTAATTTTAATATTGAAAGGGTTGTAAATTCACAAACACATATGCAAATAATATGGTTAAACATTTGAAGAAAATGGAATAATATGTATTATTTTGAAGAATAACAAATTTACTTACTTCCCGGTTCTTCATGATGATTTAGTCTCAAATTTTATCATCTGATATTGCTTATACATTTACATAATTTCAGAGCTGGTAAATTGAGTTAGCAATTTATTTGGTTTCTATTGTACTCTCAACACAGGTGTGGTGATTTAACATTTTCATGGGTCTCAAGGATTATAGTTCTCTTTGTTGTTAGACTAGTAATATTTGATCCACAATAGACATCATTCCTGATATTGTGAAATTTTTGGAACATTTTGTTAGAAGCTCATTCCTGCCTTTTGTCTCTTACCCAAGCTCCATGTACAAACTCAGTCACGTCTGGTGGACTAGTCAATTACTCCTCCATTTGCCCCTTTTCATATAATAGAAAATACTTATTTATTAAAACACTTCCTTTATATTTGTGCAAACATTTTAAATGAATATTTTATAATTCTATGGTTATACATCAATAAAATCTAAGTAATATTTTCCTTAGGCTTCAGAGACTGTTATATTTTCCTGCAAATGCTGCCTGGGACAACAGAAAGTAAATAATGTTCTTCTCTATGCATGCCATGTAAACGGAACTGGGCTTGTCTTATCTGTGTCTTTCTTGTTGGCTCAGGGGAATTCATTAAAGCAAACAAAGTGCCAAGGAGAGCCGTCATTAAGAGATACAGGTGAATCATTGGTGCTAGTCTTATAAATATTGATTACAAAGTATAAAAAATCAAAATTCATGACGTAAATGGGGCAAATATGTAATACTGACTGTGGGAGAGTTTGATTTAGAATTTGACTCTTCTGTGGTGGTTCAAGGAGTCTACATTTTTCTCCCAGAAATTCTGGACTTATTCTCAGGAGAGTTTGTATGCTTATCTCCCCTGAACTTTGGCAACCTAGAGAAGAGATCTCTACCAAACCATAATGAAATGGTAGAAGATACTGCTTTGGATTTCTATGATGACTTGATTGTCTTGTGAAATGGACAACACATTAAAGAGAGATGAGGACTTGTATCCCTGCATTGGCCCTTTGAATTTAGGGAAAACTTTCCACCTCCCATGACTAAAATCATGGTTATGTTTATTGCTTTTTGACTCCTTTCCTTCACTGTATCATTTACATTCATTAAATCTTTTTTTATAATTGTGCGTTTGACATCTCATTGTGAGAATATTTATAAACCAACAAAGTAAATATTTGGAAATCTGGCATTGGGTATTTTAACTTGTTCATGTCCACATTTTCTGCAATGAGAGATGTAAATTTTATTAGTAGAAGAATGTAATACTCATATACTATATATATATACATGTAATGTAAATTTTACATTTTACAATTTATCCTTATTTTCTTCACAGTTATAAATATGGACATAAAGCATGCATGCATTTAATGCCAGAGGTGCAGTTTATTTATAGGATTAAAGATGAGAACATTTGAAAGTGAGACAGAAGAAAGAAAATAGGAAAGGACGAACAATCCACTAATGAACACATAGGACAAAACATAGACATTGAGATATAGTGAATTTATAATTGATACACATTAAAATAGGCATTAAAATATTTATTTGACATATTTCAGTAGAGATTTGCTGTCGTTAGTGGTGTCAAGTTGATTCTGACTCCTAGCGACCCTGCCCCATCTTTTTGCACCATCCTCTCCCCCTCCGGTGCTCTATCAGACAATACTCCACTTCTATTCACAGGGTTTTCATGACTAATTTTTTCAGAAGTGGGTGGTCATGTCCTTCTTCCTAGCCTGTCTAGTCTGGGAGCTCTGCTGAAATCTGTCCACCCTGGGTGACCGTGCTGTAATGTAAAATATGAGTGTCAGAACTTTCAGCATCACAGCAACATGCAGTGTAACAGTATGACAACCAACAGACAGGTGGTGTGGTTCCCTGACTGGGAAATGAACCTGGGCCACCATGGTGAGAGCGCCAGATCTTAACCACTAGACCACCATCAGTAGAGATAGTGAAACTGATTTTCTGCTTGTGAAAATCCTATTCCTTTGCCTTTATTTTTGTATCCAAATAGTGATTCTATTCATATGTTTCTTAAGTTCTTTAACAATAATACACGTAGTAATCATTTTTTGAGATTTTATTGATTATCAGGCATTGATTATACACTTAAATTATGTCATTTTTCCAAACAGACAAGAAAAAACTTTATGAGGTGAGTATTATTATTATTCAGATGAAGAGTTTGAAGCACAAAGAAGTTAAAGTGTCTTGTCTCCGCCATGTGTTATTATGAGCAATGTGTCTTTATTCATTTTCTTAGAAGAAATGGAGTGAGTTTCTATCTCATGAAGAACTGCATTTCATTCGAAAAATCCTGACCTATGTTTCTTCTCCATAATGTCTTTCCTCAGACTCCTAGATGCTGAACTGCCTGACTATCTTTCTTCCTTGATCACTCTCTCACTCTCTGACTTTCTACTTTTATTCTTTTATTCCTGGCTGCTAATAGCTCTCTAGCTTTTCTCCACACCTCCTAATAATTCACTTTTAATTTAGACTGATTTGTCTCTACTACACTCCTGTCCATAATCTACTAGGACATCTGATTTTAATAACGTATCAAATTATCTCCAAGGTATTTTGAGGTTTTTGAGTGACTATGTTTTAAGCCAATGAAACATACATAGTTCAGCTACCAGGATTCGCTCTCCTTAAAGAGTAGAGGAAGAATTTCAATTACAAATAATATTTTGCTGTAGTATGTTCAAAATCCAAAAATAAAATTTATGAAATCGAAGTGGTTAAAGGATCCAACTATTTTAAGGCTTCTTTGAAAACCTGAATTGACATCATATTACTGATTAATTCCAGAGCATGTTATTAATTAATTCCAGTGATATATTCTTATCCTTTATAGGCAAGCCCCCCAGCAAGATGACTGATTGGCCTACCATGTACTGAGGACCATCATTTAATTGAGTTATTATTCTATAAATTGAGTTTATAATCTCAGAAGTGTATTTTATTGACAGACGATGTTGGATCTCATATGTTACCAGATGTAACCCAAATAGTTAAAAAGAATTTATTTTTATGAAACAAATATGGGTTTGCATCATTTGGAAAATCCCACCATTAGAGAGCTTAAAATGCGAGAGTTATTATTGACTTAATGAAAAGTTAATACACATAAAATAAAAAACAGTTGCCAAATGGCCTAACGTAAAATAAAAGAAGAAAAAAATACCAAATACCTTATAAAATATTCAATTAATTATTTCTTTGTCATCCAAAATTGTCTAGCTATGATGAAATATACATTTTTTGAAATTTTTTTTTAAAAGCTAAGTCAGTGTTATGTCCATTATTACATAACTGTATGTGTTTATGTTGGATAAAATACATAGTTGATGCCTCTGATGGCTGTGACACTGGAATCATTCTAAATTATTTAAATTTATTTATCTATTCAAAAATATTTATTAAATACCAACTACATGGCAGATGCACGTTCTAAATGAGGAGGATTAATGACTTCTGGTAAATGTTTAGCAACTGCGTCTCATAGGTGGAGGTGAGGGGAAGATTTGTAGAGTCTGTCAATTTCTATGATGTGAAGTCTCCCACCATGGCATTTCAAGCTACCAATATGACCTTGCTGAATGCAGAATTGATAAGAGACAGGCACAGTTGGCTCTTTGGAAATGGTATAGACAGGCTCCGAACACCACTTTTGGGAACACATCATTTTGTCTACAACATAGACCAGACCAAGAGGCCTGGCAGATCACAGCAAACAGCCAGGGCAGAGTGCAGGGGGCTCAGGTTACACAGCCCTTTACTCCCACACAGTGGCAGCGGGTGGAAATTGCAACCAGATATTTCCAGGATAAGGAAAAACAAAGCCAATACAGGAACCACAATGCAAAGGTACATGAAATCACCAGACCAGAAGGAAAATGACAAGCACCCAGAAACCAACCCTGAAGACACAGAAATCCATAACCTAAACGACAGAGATTTCAAAATAGCTATCATAAAAAAACTCAACGATATATGAGACAACACAGACAAACAATTCAATGAGATTAGGAGTTTCTTCACAAAAGAGATTGAAATCATAAAGAAAAACCAATCAGTACTGATGGAGATGAAGAACACAATGGAAGAGATAAAGGAGAATCTGGAACCTTTAAAGAACAGAGCTGACAATATGGAGGAAAGAATTAGCATTATAGAAGATAGGAATGCAGATATGCTCCAGATGGAAAAGGAGAGAGAACTAAGACTAAAAAGAAATGAAGAAAGTCTCCGAGAAATATCTGGCTCTATTAGGAAATGTCACATAAGAATTATAGGTATTCCTGAAGGAGAAGGGAGGGAAAGAGGAACAGAGAGCTTATTCAAGGAAATAATAGCTGATAAATTTCCCAAATCTGGGGAAGAAACAGGAAATACCGGTAAGTGAAGCCAATAGGTCACCTAAATATGTCAACAGGCAAAGGCCTACTCCATTACATGTAGTGGTAAGGCTGGCCAAAGTCAATGACAAAGAGACAACATTAAGGGCAGCTAGACAAAAACAAAAAATAACCTACAAAGGAACTCCCATCAGGCTCTCAGCGGATTTCTCAACAGAAACTTTACAGGCTAGGAGAGACTGGAATGATATATTCAAAATACTGAAAGACAAAAACTTACAGCCAAGAATACTCTGTTCAGCAAAAGTATCCTTCAAATATGATTGAGAAATAGTAACTCTCTCAGATAAACAAAAGCTAAGGGAGTTCATGGCCACGAGACCCCCACTACAAGAAATACTCAAGAAGGCCCTCAGGCCTGAAAAAAAGAAGAGAAAGGGAATACAAAGCTTGGAGCACAGAGAAAAATAGGTAGATAAACTCAGAAAAATAGTAGATCTTTACCGGAATAGATTAGCAACCACTTAAATACCAAAATCAAAGGTCAAAAGAAGGAATTCCTCCAAAATAAATATAACCTCATCACTGTAAACACAAACCCACAACACAAGATAGAATAAGGTATAACAAGAATGACTTAGAAGGAGAAGAGGAAAATGATTGAATTCACTTAGTATAAGGACATAAGAGGCCATCAGATAATGGGCTATCTCATACAATATCTCATACAAGATTTTTTATACAAACCTCAAGGTAATCACTGAACAAATAATCAAAACAAAATCACATATAATAAACAAAGAGAAAACTATACAAGTCATAAGACAGAACAACCAAACTGAATTGGCAGTCCAAAACAAATGGGACAAGAAACAAAGGAAATGCGAAAGAACCAGAATATAAGTGACAAAACAGCAACATTAAGCCCTCATATATCAATAATTACCCTAAATGTAAATGGATCGAACTCTCCAATCAAAAGATACAGAGTGGCAGGATGGATTAAAAAGCAAGACCCAACAATATGCTGCCTCCAGGAAACACATCTCAGCTGTAAAGACAAGCACAGGCTCAGCGTGAAAGGATGGAAGACAATACTCCAAGCTAATGGCAAACAAAAGAAAGCAGGTGTTGCCATACTCATATCAGACAATGTAGACTTCAAGATAAAACAGGTTAAGAGAGACAAAGAAGGGAAATATATAATGATAAAAGGGACACTCCAGCAAGAAGACATATCACTTATAAATATATATGCACCTAACATAGGAGCACCAATGTACATAAAGCAACTAGGAGACATTAACAACAACACAATAATAGTAGGGGATCTTAATACCCCACTTACATCAATGGATAGGTCATCCAGACAAAAAGTCAATAAAGAAATAGTGGACTTAAATGAAAAACTGGATGAGATGGACCTAGTAGACATATACAGAGCATTCCATCCAAAAACAGCCGACTACACATTCTTCTGAAGCATACAGGGAACATTCTCAAGGATAGACCATACATTGGGAAACAAAGCAAGCCTCAATAAATTTAAGAAGATTGAAATCATAACAAGCATCTTTTCAGACCATAATGCTATGAAACTGGAAATCAACCATGAAAAAAAAATTGGGCAAGTGACAAAAATGTGGAGATTAAACAGCAGGCTACTGAATACCCGATGGATCATTGATGAAATGAAAGGAGAAATCAAAAAATATCTGGAAACAAATGAAAATAAAAATATGCCATACCAAACCATATGGGATGCAGCAAAAGTGGTCCTGAGAAGGAAACTCATAGCGATATAAGTCCACCTTAACAAACAAAAAAAAGCCCAAATAAGCAAGGTTAAATTATGCCTATCAGAACTGGAAAAAGAAGAACAAACAGAGCCCAAAGTAAGCAGAAGGAGAGAAACAATAAAAATCAGAACACAAATAAATGAAATTGAGACCAAAAAAAAAAAAACAATAGAAAGGATTGATGAAACAAAGAGTTGATTCTTTGAGAAGATAAACAGAATTGACAAACTTTGAGCCAGACTTACTAAGAAAAAAAGAGAAAAGGCTCAAGTAAATAAAATTAGAAATGAAAGAGGAGAAATTACAATGGATACCACGGAAATACAAAGGATTATAAGAGAATACTATGAGCAATTATATGCCAACAAATTGAACAATCTAGATGGAATGGATAAATTCTTAGACTCATACAACTGCACAAAACTGAATCAAGAAGAAATGGAGAATCTGAATAGACCAATCACAAGGAAAGAGATTGAAATAGTAATCAAAAACCTCCCAAAAAATAAAAGTCCAGGACCAGATGGCTTCTCTGGAGAATTTTACCAAACATTCAAAGGAGATTTAATACTCATCCTTCTCAAACTATTCCAAAAAATAGAGGAAGATGGAACACTTCCTAAATCATTCTACGAGGCCAACATCACCCTGATACCAAAGCCAGACAAAGACAATACAAAGAAGGAAAATTACAAGCCAATATCACTGATGAACATAGATGCAAAAATCCTCGACAAAATATCGGCAAACTGAATACAGCAATACATTAAAAAGATCATGAACCATGATCAAGTGGGATTTATACTAGGGACAAAGAGATTATTCAACATCTGCAAATCAATCAACATGATACACCACATCAACAAAACAAAGAATAAAAATAGATGCAGAGAAGGCATTTGACAAGATACAACATACATTTATGATAAAAACTCTCAACAAAATGGGTATAGAAGGAAAGTACCTCAACATAATAAAGGCTATTTATGACGAACCCACAGCCAACATCATACTCAACGGGGAAAGACTGAAAGCCATTCTGCGGAGAACAGGAACGAGGCAGGGCTGCCCACTCCCACTACTCCTATTCAACATAGTACTGGAGGTTTTGGCCAGAGCTATTAGGCGAGAAAAAGGAATAAAAGGAATCCAAATAGGCAATGAAGAAGTGAAACTCTCACTATTTGCAGATGACATGATTTTATATATAGAAAACCCTAAAGAATCCATTGGAAAACTATTAGAAATAATCGACAACTACAGCAAAGTCACAGGGTACAAAATCAATCTACAAAAATCAGTTGCATTTCTGTGTGCTAATAACAAACTAACAGAAAGAGAGCTCAAAAAGATAATACCATGTACAATTGCATCAAAAAGAATAAAATATTTAGGAATAAATCTTACCAAGGAGGTGAAAGACCTCTACAAAGAAAACTACAAGACATTATTGAAAGAAATTGATGATGACATAAAGAAATGAAAAGACATCCCATGCACATGGATTGGAAGACTAAACATAGTTAAAACGTCTATATTACCTAAAGCAATCTGCAGAGTCAATGCAATCCCAATCAGAAGCCCAATGACATTCTTCACAGAAATAGAAAAAAGAATACTAAAATTCATATGGGGCAACAAAAGAATAACTAATGCAATCCTAAGAAAAAAGAACAAAGGTGGAGGCATCACAATCTCTGACCTCAAAACACACTACAAAGCAATAGTAATCAAAACTGCACGGTACTGGTACAAAAACAGACACACAGATCAATGGAACAGAATTGAAAGCCCAGAAATATAACCACACATATACAGACAGCTGATTTTTGACAAAGCAGCTAAGAACATACAATGGAGAAAGGAAAATCTCTTCAATAAATGGTGTTGGGAAAACTGGACAGCAACATGCAAAACAATGAAAGTGGACCATCTGCTATCGCCATTCACAAAAATCAACTCAAAATGGATGAAAGACCTGAAGGTGAGACCTGAAACTATAAAACTCAAAAAAGAAAATATAGGCAACACGCTATTTGACATTGGTCATAAAGGAATCTTTTCAGATGACATACCTACGCAGACTAGGGAAACTGAAGAAAAAATAAGCAAGTGGGACTTTATCAGTTAAAGAGCTCCTATAAGACAAACCAAACCAGAATCAAGATGAACAGACAACTCACCAGCTGGGAGAAAATATTTGCAAAACATATATCTGACAGGGGGTTAATCTCCATAATATCTCCATATATAAAGAACTCACACAACTGAACACCAAAAAAACAAACAACCTGGTCAAAAAATGGGCAGAGGAAATAAACAGACACTTCTCCAAAGAAGAGAGACACATGGCCAATAGACACATGAAAAGATGTTCAACATCACTAATCATCAGGGAAATGCAAATCAAAACGACACTAAGATATCACCTCACACCCGTTAGAATGGCTATAATCACCAAGACAAAAAACAACAAATGTTGGAGTGGATGTAGAGAAACAGGAACCCTCATGCACAGCTGGTGGGAATGCAAACTAGTGCAGCGTCTATGGAAAACAGTATCGAGATTCCTCAAAGAATTAAAAATAGAAATACCCTATGATCCAGCTATCCCACTACTGGGAATCTATCCAATGAACCTGAAATCAACAATCCAAAGAGGCTTATGCACTCCTATGTTCATTGCAGCATTATTTACTATAGCCAAGAAGTGGAAGCAACCTAAGTGTCCCTTGACTGATGATTGGATCAAGAAAATGTGGTATATATACACAATGGAATACTACTCACCCATAAAAAAAGACAAAATTGTCCCATTTGCAGCAACATGGATGGGCCTGGAGGGGATTATGTTAAGTGAAATAAGGCAGAAAGAGAAAGACAAACACTGTATGATCTCACTCATATGTGGAATATATACCAATACAGGGACAGAGAAAACAGTGTTGTGGTTACCAGGGGCACTGGGGGTAAGGGGTGGGCACAAGGAGTGAAGGGAGACATATATATATGGTGATGGTCAAACAAAAATGTACAACTCAAAATTTCACAATGTTATAAACTATTAAAACATCAAAAAAAAAAAAAAGAAACGTTTAGTCTAAATGCACTAAGGCATTAGGAGAAAAATCATGTTATTTGCAAATAAAGACTTGTTTTTCTTCCTTCCCAATACTTTTAAATATATTTGTGTTTTGTTGTTTGTTTTTTTGTGTGTGTGCGCTAGTGCCCTAGATAGAACTTCCAGTAGGGTTCTGAATAGAAGCAGTGGTAGTGAGCATTTTCATCTTGTAACAGATTTTACCAAGGATGTTGCTATTGTTTCAAAAATTAAGCATGATGTTTGCTGTAATTTTATTATGAATATTTTCAAATATATGCCAAAATAGAGAACTGGAAGAAAAGTCCCATGTACAGATCAAGCAGATTCCATAAATATGAAGATTTTTTCATATTTGCTTTACCTGTCATGTTTAGTTTCTTTTGTTGATGTATTTTAAACAAAAACCTAAACATCATACCTTTTCACGCCTATATACTTTCAGCATGAATTTCTAAAATATATGTTTGTTTCCGTGCTTAACCACAATGTAATTTCTACAGCTAGCAAAATTAACAAAATATCTTTGGTTATCATTTAACACTTTGCCATACTTGTATGACCCTAATTGTCTCCAAAACATCACTTCATAGTTGAGTTGTTCAAATTGGAGCAGAACAAGGAGCCCACAGCATACCTGCTTGTGATTACCTGTACAAGTGTTTTATTCTACTGATTTGGAAGATAATTTTCATCAGGCTAATAACATTCTGTTCTATTTACTAAAACATTTTTAAAAATCATAAATGGCCGTTGTATTTTATCAGAGAATGTGTGTTTTTATTTTTGTTTAACTTTTTTAAATCTCTAATCTGTTAATGTGGTACACTCCACAAATAGATTTTCTAAAGATAAATTATCTTTGGGATAAAAACATACATAAGATGAAGTAGTAGATTTGCTGATGTCTTTTAATATTATATCTTCTATTTTATGAGTCAAATTGCTGGTGATTTTTCATTTCTTATATTGTTTTTTGATACCAAAGTCCACGAAATGAGTTAAAAATGTTTACCTCTTCTTATTCTCTAGAAATATTTTATAAGATTATTCTCATTTACATCCATAAAAAAATAAAAGTTGGATTTAAATTTTAAATCTTTAAATCTTACCTCTATTATTGAATTTTCACATTTTAGTCAAATTATCTTATATTCAATGTGAAATAACATGTGGGTCAGTTTTTACGGAAAAACCTAAGACAGGGGTGGGCAAATAATGCTTCACAGGCCACATTTGGCCTATCATCCATTTTTGTAAACAGTTTTATTGGAGCACATCCAAGCCCATTCGTTTACACATTGTTTATAGCTGTTTTTGTACAACAATGGGAGAGTTGAGTAGTTGCGTCAGAGACTCTATGGCCTGCAAAATCTAAATTATTAATGTATTGCTCTTTACAGAAAAAGTGTGTTGATCTCTGATATTGATAATCAAAATGCTCATACAGATTCCAAACATTTGTAATAACCACTAGAGAGCTGGTATAGAGTTATAGAGAGAGCTAAATTATCCAATAATACCAGCATAAACTTCCTCATATCTTTTGTAATAACTTTACAATTCTTTTAATTCCCAGATCCACAACTATCTGTACTTTATGGTATATATTTATTGAGTGGTTAAGAACCAACAATTATCAATCAAATCTAAACTTCAATATTTTCCATTTAGCTTAGAAATTATCTTCCGGTATGAACAACAAAAACAGTAACTCCATGACCTCCCAGCAATGGCTGACCTCCTCAGTATTTAATTATGACAAATTTTTTTGTTTGTTTCTCAGCAAATCATAGAGCTGAGTCTCTCAATTGAGTATAGTGCATGAATATCATGAAGAACTTGGCTCAACTGATTATGATTATAGTCTTTCTTCTCTTTTCAAGAAAAATGGTTAATAAAAATTTAGGATATTTTTCAGTATCATTCATTCTTATTTCAGCCTTGGACTTCATGGAAAACAGGAAAAAAATTTCAGAGTCAGAGTTGTATAATCTTGAATGATCACTGTATAAATTCTAATCAGTAAATTTTCCAATGAAGTACCATACTCTAACGCGTGAATTAGAGTGAATGTAGAAGATTTTTTTCACACACAAAATAATTTCAATTTATATATAGTAAGGCTTTCATTGTTACCTTCTTTATTCCTGTCTGTGTGGCTTGTGACTTAAATAAGTAATTAAATGAATCATATGTGTAAGATCTTATATCAAAATAGCCACAGATATGAGAAAGTTATAAAACTCTTAGCTATTGATCATCAAAAAAAAAAGCTTAACATCATGCATTTATTTAAATATATCACTGAGCCATATGAAATATAGTCATATCTGGTACCAAGTAATAATTATTTCCTCATGCTTTTATTAAGAATTGGCATGATGTATATGGCAAGTACAGGGTTCCAAAATATAGGGGGTTATATGACAATTTTCCCTAAGCAAGTATGTATTCATTACTTTTGATAAATTATTTGACATAGAAACTTTAAACAGGGTAATTAAAAACTATTTTTGATTTCTCAAGAAAATATAATTACATTATTCTTCTAGTTATACTGTTTTTCACATAGTTACTAAATGAGGTACAGTTTTGAGAAAACAGTATCTGTAATATTCTAATAAGACCATCAAATTATGTTTATAGTGTATATAGTAAATTAAAAATAATATTAAACATGATTTAATATTTCCTGAATTTCTAGAAAGAGTGTTTCCTGGTCAAATCCGAAAACACAGTTCTCTCTTGCTTGCTCTTGCTCTCTTTATGTCTTTCTTTAATTTTCTATGAATTATTGTGAAAAATAGGAATTAACAAATGTCAAGAAGCCTTGGAAATGAGGTCAGTCTCATAGTTACAGAGTGGAGAGACTGGCCAAAGGAGGGAAGTGCATGAGAGAAGATTGGAATTTGAATGCAAAAGAGAAAAATATATACATATGTATATATGTATACATATATGTATGTATATATTTTCTTTTTATATATGTAATATATATGAGGAGAATTAGAATTTGAATAAAAAAGAACCAAATTATCTATCTATATATAGGTATCTATACATATATATATATATATATGTATCTATATTCAAATATCCTTAATAAACTTCAGGCAATAGAAGTATAAGAAATGAAAACTAACTCTAGAGAGGCTATGTGAATATTAATAGAGTTTTAAGAAGCTCTATTTTTCATTTAGTTGCTCTTAATTATGCCTGTAATTTATGACAACACTTTTATTTTTTCATTTGCTTGAGAAAAATACAGTCTTCCTTGCCATGTCCATGAAGGCTCGCTTGACTTGCTGATTCTTTAGGCTATAAATAAAGGGGTTCAACATGGGGGCTACTGAGGTGTTTAGCACAGCAACTCCCTTGTTCAAAGACACTCTGTCTTTTGCTGATGGATTAATGTACATGAAAATGCAGCTGCCATAAGAGACGGAGATGACAATCATGTGGGAAGAACACGTGGAAAATGCCTTTGTCATCTGACTAGTAGAAGGAATTCTTAAAATGGTTCTGATGATATATATGTAAGACAGAAATATCAATGCCAAAGTGAACATTAGAGTAAACACAGCACAAGAAAAACCCACTATCTCTAGGAATTTTGTGTCTGAACAAGAAAGGTGTAGTAAGGGGAAATAATCACAAGTGAAATGGTCTATAAAATTGGACTTACAGTAATCGAGCTGTATGAATAGCATAAGTAATGGGAAGATGATTAAGAATGAAACTAGCCATGAAGAGAAGACAAGGATTGTGCAGACTCTACGATTCATGATGGTCATGTAATGCAGAGGTTTGCAGATGGCAATATAACGGTCATAGGACATGGCAGCCAGAAGGTAAAATTCTGTGGCTCCCAAGAGAATGAAAAAAAATAACTGAGCAATGCAATCATTAAAGGAAATGGTTTTATCTCCTGAAATAATGGTGCCTAGGAACTTAGGTATGCTGACAGTCGTGAATGAAACTTCTAATAAGGAGAAATTTCTGAGGAAGAAATACATGGGGGTCTGGAGGTGGGAATCCAGCAGGGTGAGGGTGATAATGGTCAGGTTCCCAGTGATGCTGAGCATGTAGGTGACGAGCAGAAAGACAAAGATCACCACCTGAAGCTGTGGGTCATCTGACAGTCCCAGGAGGATAAACTCTGTTGTCTCTGTGTAGTTTCTCATTTCTTTTCTCCTCTTGTGTAACCTACAGGAGAAAACACAAAGAAAAGAGTTGAAGAAAAGAGGATTATGCATGGGTAGCACTGGAATTTGTCTCTGAAAGCAAACATATTATGCAATACTAATTTAATTTAGGAGATCTTTAAAACAACTTAATGAAAATAGGTAACACGTGTTAAAGTAACTTTTTTACCATATGCCAGGCTCTGTGTTTTACATAGAATATTTCTTCATAATATCCCTATTTTACAGATCGGAAACAGGCTAAAATGATTTTTAAAAATATTATCCAAATCACATACCCTAAATGCGAAGAGCAGGAATTTAAACCTAGGTTTTTCTGAATGTTTTAAATACTGGAATAGAAATGCCAACTGTTGACTTTTAAAAAGACTTTCCTCAAGTATTCCTTTCCCATTGAAAAACTATTTGTCCTTCAACCCTCAAAAAAGTGTCTCATCTCCTAATTTCTGTCACCTAATTTCTTGTATTATTATTTACTAGTATAATATAGAAAAGTCAAATACGTCAGGAAAAAGGTCACTCAAATGGGTATGTCTCCAAAATTTGAGTCCTTGGCGTTAAATATTTAACAATGTGACAGATGTCTCCGTTTCCACTCTGGCTCACATTCACCTTTCCAACCTCCTACTCCTCATCTGAAACCACAGATAATAAATTCTTTGCCATGCCCTTGTCAGCTATTAGAAAGCACAGAGTAGAGAGGAGGCAGAGTAGAAATTTAGTAGATTGGATCTATGTCATGGCCTGAGGAAACCAAATTTTTTTTTATATAATTTTATTTATTTATTTATTTTTCTCCCAAAGCCCCAGTAGATAGTTGTATGTCATAGTTGCACATCCTTCTAGTTGTTGTATGTGGGACGTGGCCTCAGCATGGCCGGAGAAGTGGTGCGTCGGTGTGCGCCAGGGATCTGACCCTGGGCCGCCAGCATCGGAGTGCGCACACTTAACCGCTAAGCCATGGGACCAGCCCAGAAAACCAAACTTTATGAGTAGCTGAAATAAAACGTCTTCTGCAAAACATTTTTTTCCTTCAAAATTTCTCCTAACTGTACAGAATAAAATCTAAATATTTCTGAATCTTAATATATATATTCTGCTTCTTAACCCATATTATATTTGCATGTTTTTCCTTTTTCTACATCAGCATTCACTTATTAGAAGCTCTATTTTGTCAATACCTTGGAGTAATCAATGTAACAGCACATGAAAGCCCATTATTTTCTTTTCCTGAATAATAATAATAATAACAACACATTTTTAAAGAGAAACTGAAAGTGCCCTCAATAAATTGAACCAGTCCATTTTCATATCACTCATTCTGTGCATTGTCGTTAAATGGTAAAGTTTTCATTTCAGCGTCATGAAAGAAATTTTTGCAATGGAATATTTAATTTCAAGATATAGGATTTCTGATTTGTAGTACGTGAGGCATCATAATACTATGAAATTTCCCCCCCTTGTTTTTTATCTTACATGCCTGAGCTCTCTTTTCCCTCACTTCACTGTCCAGCCAAAGATATTGTTGTTGATTTAAGGAAACTTCCAGGCAAGCTGGATGGTGGCTGGTGCTATTGGGAAAGAATGTGAGATTCAAAAGAAAATGAACATTTTCTTCTGATATTCTTCAGGAACTGGAGAAAACAGGCTTAAGAGAAATTACAAGAAAAACAGACCTTACAATTACATATTCTGTAAAAAAAATTTATGGCAATTCAAGTACATGATAGATATTTACAAACATAAAAGTCTTTGTTCTCAATGAACAATCCTACAATTAACAGCTGGGCATGACTCTGATCTTTAAACGATTTCTGTGATGATTTAGGTAGAATAATGAAGAATATATCCAAATCTCTAAGACATCATTTCAGAATAACTTCCCAGCTACTCATCCAGGTTTCTTTTTCCTCATCACATGTAACTTATGATAACAAGCTTTATGTTCCTTTCTGTCTCTTTCTTTTTAATGAATTCAGACATGTCTTGGATATCTCATTGTTGAATCAGGCTTGTGGTTTATTGAAATGAAAATTAACCTATTCAATAAACAAATACTTGCCATCATGTTAAGTGAAATAACTGGAAATGATTTCCAGGACATTTCTGTCATCCCATAGTGAATTTTAAAGATGGATTTTTTGGGAAAAGAACAATAGCATTCCCCAAACTGTCTAGTTTAAATAAGCAACAATATTAAAAGGCCAATTAAAGATTAAGAGATTGTTTTCCCTTATTTTTATAATGAATTATGAGAAATGGGTAGGAAGATCCCTAAATTCCACAATGTAATTGCAAACTTGTTTTACCATCCCGCATTCTATATGTGTACTGAATTCTCTCAAGTTAAAATTCCTAATAAGTCTTAAGTAAAGTTGTGAACACATATATCCTCAAGGCAATTTGCACACACAACATTACTACACAGTTTTCCAATTATCCATCTTTCTCTCTCACTTGACTATTTTTTTCTTGGTGATACGTCTATATGCTAGGTTAATTTGTTGGAGAACACAGCAGAATATTGGTTTAATTTGATATCTTGGGTAATAATTTTGTTTTATAACAATCCCTAATTTTTTTTCTGGGATGATTCATTCCATTCCTGACTTTATTTGTTGACATGTAATACTTCATCACGTAAGTGTAAATACATGTAAGAACTTCACCACGACTGAATACAAAAAATCTCATAAGAAGAACCAATTTAGATTTTTTTTTTTAGATTATTACTTTAGGACTGCCTTAGACTATTCCTGAAATTAGTTCAGAATTTCATCTCCCTCAGCCCTCTAAAAAAACTGAATTTGTTTTTTTTTTTTCCTAATAGACAGAAGGAGTCAGATCAAGTGAGATCAAAGCACCAACCGGTATGAATAGGAATAATGAAGGAAAAACAGTAATCACCTAAATCACTCTCAAAATCTACAAGTTTTTATAGAAATGTTCTACTTTTATCTTGATTGTCTTAGTTTTTTACCTTATATCTATATTTGAAAAGAATTTTTAACTTAAAAAAGAAAAGGAATTCTTGTAGAAAGTGTGACATCAGGACTTAATTTATAATGTGTGGAATTATTGGGGCAACCTATAGGCTTTGCATTTAAAGAGAAATGGACTAAAAATGCAACTCTCTCTGAGTTTTAGTGTTTTCATTTTAAAAATGAGAATACTATTTCATGGAATTATTGTGAGGGCTAATTTAAATAAAAAGTAAAATTAAACTATATAAAAATTTTATAGTATGTACTCCCAGCCAATGAATACTGTTTTGTTTATTATTCCTAAAAATAAAAGCAATTATCACATTTAAGGGAGATAGTTCTTCTATAAAATAATTATAATAACCATTTTTGAGGGAACTCATTTGAGAGAGACAGTGCTAAGGCTTTATGTGTTTCTCTCATTTACTCATTACAATAACCCTATGTTAAGTTTGAAGAAACTGACACTGAGAGAGGTTAAATAATGTAAATAAGGTCATACAGCGAGTTAGTGGTAGAATTTGAATTCTAAACTCTTTCTGCCTGAAACTGAAGCATGTGCTACTTATTAAAACTATATTCAATGAGAAGGACCAAACTCAGAGACAATAATTTTCTGGAAATTAATAAAGAAATAAATTATTATGACAAATATGAAATGTAAACATGCTCATTTTTCATAATCCTTGATATACGCAGGAAAAAATAGCAACCCCAAATTATTCTGCCAAACCTGATGAAAAGCTGAGCTAAGAATGAATCATTGCTAAGAAAAGAAAATTTTTCATTGGCTTCAACTTTACAATCTTACCTGTATTTGTCATACAAATGCACTGCGTCAGCTGGTTGAAATGATAAAAAAAACATAATGGAAACTATTTCAGTTTTAGGTTAAGAAATTCAGCATTTCTAAAAATCATTCTCTCTCAATATGTTTGAAATTATTTTATTTCTATAGCTAATATTCTTTGACACATTTTACATTGTAGCCATGTGAGCAAAAATAGTGAAGAGAAGCTAGATATGGAGTTACTCTGGTCCTTTCTGGACATGGTTTCTATATGAATTTTAACCTGCATGAGCTGTATGTTGTTTTATCTACCGTATATGCCCGAGGTTTCTGGGAAATGCTCCAGTGAATCAAATGTGCCAACAAAGGCCAAGAGGAAAATACCCTAAGGATTGTAAAAATGTTATCAACATTTGTACTGATAATGGAACAGGAAACTTCGGGGACAATGTCCAAAAAGATAGTAAGGGCATAAGTAGACTAGAAGTATATAGAATATTTTGCATACTATCTGAATGAGAAAATAGCTAAATATGCACAAGTTTGGGGAGAGGATTTCTGAATTTCCTAAATCAGGATTTCTTCGAAGAAGAGACCTTTTTTTCCTTCCTGAGTAAAATTCTGGGATGACTTAATCTTATATGTAAACATTACATTTTCTTTCTTCATATAATACAATGTCTCCATAAAAGTGGCTCTCTAAGCTATTAAGTATCAAATAAATTATTCAAAAATACTAAATATAGAGCAATAAAAAGGAAGAATGAGGGGCCAGCCCAGTGGCATAGTGGTTAAGTTCGCATGTTCTGCTTGGGCGGCCCCAGGGTTTGCAGATTCGGCGGGCACAGACCCAAGCACTGCTTATCAAGCCATGCTGTGTCAGGCATCCCATATATAAAGTAGAGGAAGATGGGCACGGATGTTAGCCCAGGGCCAATCTTCCTCAGCAAAAAGGGGAGGATTGGCAATAGATGTTAGCTCAGGGCTAATCTTCCTCACAAAAAGAAGAAGAAGAAGAAGAAGAATGAGGTAGAACTTATGGTTCAGTGAGTTCCTATTGAAAGGCATGCGAAAATTTGGATTAAATACCCAGTGAACTCTTCGATCTTTTCAAGAATCATTTGAGGTCATTCTCCCACAACCATAACGGGGCTAATTGTTGAGAAGGATCTACTATCCAAAAGATCCCTTTTCATTTTATGTGCTGGGTTTACACTAGTGACTAATGGAAGCATATAGGGACTTTACAGTTCAGATTTCTTTCAGTCTTATTTTAGAAATGACAAAAAAGAAGTCTGTTGACAATCATAATTTTATTCGTTCAACAAATATTTGAGGACCTGGCATCTTTAGATACTATATAAAGCACTGGGGATAAAATGGAATCAAAATAGACATGACTCCCCCCTTCATGCAGCTTAATAAAAATTAAGGGCAAGCCAATGAAAGAAAATTGATGACCAATGTTACATGATAAATGGCAACATTCTGAACAGATATAAATAAAGTAACTTGTCTCTCTATTCAGAACTTTTTCTACTATACCAAAGTACTTTTTATCAGCAAACTTACTCCATTGTACTGTTGATCCAATTATTCTTCAGTGATTTTTCTAATATGAATTTATATTGAAATAATGCTTTCAACATTTCCTAATTTTTCTGAATCACATGTTCATAAAAAATCATGCAAAAAATAGAGTGATTCTTGTGAAACATTGTATTCTAAATTATTCTAAGTCAATCATAATATATAATAAAATTATGTGTGAAGATTAAAGCGATTTGAAGCTCATGATGATCTAATTGTTAATATCACAGTTAATATAACCAGCATATTTATTAAAAGTGTATTTTTTAATAGATATTTCAAATTTCTATTAAAGTTTCAACTATAGATAATTTCTGTTACTTTCAGGGGTCAAAAGTTTCAGAAAATGATGTTTTCAGTTTAATATGTAAGTGCCTATGATATTATAAGAATAGCAATGGGAGGCAGTATACCATAATGATTTAATAAAATGGAGTCTTAGATCCAGCAGAGATAGTTTCAAGCTTTATTATTTATTCATGTTGCAACATTGGAAAAGTTGTTAAAGTCCTTACTGTCTTCATTTCTAAAATAGGTTTATAAAAATGAATTTGCAAATTTTTGGAAGACTTAAGTGAAATATAATATGTGGAGACTTCTGTTTCTATAACACAGAGTAGCTTGGACAGATGAATACTCATGCAAAGAACATATAGAAATGTGAGATTAAACAAAATAATGTATTCAAAGACATCTGACATTCTGATTTCCGTTTCTTCATGTAAGAACTTGGAAGTCACCACTCAGCTCTAACAACAAGAAAAGGGCTGAACAGACTTAAAATCAACTCTTTGGGGATCTGTAGAGCAGGAAAGACACAGGGTTAACCACTGCCCTCAAGTATGGAGAATCAGACAGATCAATACAAGGAGTCAAGGTTTCCTGGTGCAAAGACTCATGAGCAGAAACTGCCATGGGAATCAGTGTCAGAGAAGGAAAACCTGAACTGTAATTGACAAGTTGCTGGAGGCTTAGTGTGGACAGCTTGGAGAGTTAAAAGCTCTAGGGAGACCAAGATAAAATGAGACCACCACAATTTGCTTCCAGGAGCTTGACCAGATTCAGAATGTAAATATCAGAGAAAAATGACCTCATGCTTGTGGCAGGGGGAGGGGAAAAGGAACCATTCTGAAATAAACCAGAGCACTTTGCTCCTAAAATGGCCTGCCCTCAAGGAAGACTATTTAACTGAATAGCGGGAAAGGAAATACCCAGCTCCAGTGCCATCTAGTCTTCCATGTGAGAGAAGAGAAATATGCAAATCCAGCCCACTCTAGCAATCCTCTCCCACCTAAAGGAGGAGAAAAAAATGAAAACCACTTGTGAATTTCACAGTCCAGAGTCACAGGCTTACTAAAAGACTGAAACCTAATCATAGGACTATAGAATGCTTTCCCTCAGCCCACACCTCACCACCACATTTCTAAAGGCTTACTCACACTAGTTCCCTTTACCCAGTACATCATGTCTGGTTGTCAAGAAAAAAGTACAAGGCATACCAAAAGGCAAAAAACACAATCTGAGGAGACAGAGAAAGATTCAGAACCAGACATAGCAAGGATGTTAAAATTATAAGACTGGGAATTTAAAACAACTATGATTAATATGATAAGGGTCTAACAGATAAAGGAGACAGAATTCAAGAACAGATAGGCAAGAGAAGCAGAGAATTGAAAATACAAAGAAACAATCAAATAGAAAAGCAAGAGATAAAAAAACACTGTAACAGAAATGAAGAGTGCCTTTGATGGCCTCATTGGTAGACTGGACACTGCTGAGGAAAAAATCTCTAGCTAGAGAATATATCAACAGAACCCTCAAAAACAAAAAGCAAAGAGAAAGATTGAAAAATCATAAAGAAATATCCAAGAACTGTAGGACAACTACAAAAGGTGTAACAAAGATTTAATGGAAAAACAGAAGGAGAAGAAAGAGAGAAAGTAACAAAAGAAATATATGAAAGAAAAATGACTGAGAATTTCTCCAAATTAACGACAGACACCAAGCCATAGATCACCTCAGAAAACACCAAGGAGGAGAAATGCCAAAAATCTATACTTAGGTATATCGTTTTCAAAGAACAGAAAATCAAAGATAAAGAAAAAATTCTGACAGAAACCAGAACAAAAAACCCCTTATCTCTAGAGGAACAAAGATAAGAATGACATCCAACATTTCCTCAAAAACCATGCAAACAAGAATAGAGTAGAGTGAAATATTTAAAGCGTTGAGAGAAAAAAGCCACCAACCTAGAATTCTGTATCCTGTGAACTTAACCTTCAAAAGTGAAGGAAAAATAAAGAATTTCTCAGAAAACAAAAATTATGGGAATTTATTGTCAGTACAGGCAGCTTGAAGTTAAAAGAATGTTAAAAGAAGTTCTTTAGAGAGAAGGAAAATAATATAGGTCAGAAACTCATATCTACATAAAGTAAGGAAGAGAATTAAAGAAGGATTAAGTGAAGGTAAAATAAAAATATCTCTATTTTAAAATAACATTATAGATAAAATGTTGCTCAAAATAATAATGCCAACAATGTATTTGATTGTGTATGCTTATGTATATATAGTATGTATATATATGTTTATGTGTGCTTATATATAAGCAAAATGAAAGACAGCAATGAGAAAGAGGAATTAGGGTTATTTTGTTATTATAAGGTACTCACACTACCTGAAGTGGTATAGTGCTATTTGAAAATGAACTTGGATTAGTTGTATATACATACTGCAAACTCTAGGGAAACTACTAAAAAAAAGTAAAAATAAAAAGGTATAACCTATATGCTAAGAAAGGAAAGAACATGGAATCATATAAAATGCTCAAATAAACAACAAAAGGCAAAAAAGAGCAGAAGACAAAAATAGAAATAAAAATTAAGGGGAAAAATTGAAAATAGTAATGAATATGATAAATATTAATCCAAGTAAGTATTAGAGATATACTGAATATAATTAAATGTTAATAGTCTAAATACACCAATGAAAAGTCAGAGAGAAAAACAAGACCCAGTATATATTGACTGTAAGAAACCCACCTTAAATATAAAGACACACATAGATTAAAAGTAAATGGATGAAGAAAAATATATCATGTTAACACTAATAAAAAGGAAGCAGAAATAGTTATAATAATTTTAGACAGAGCAGACATCTAAGGAAGGAAAGTTAACAGGGACAAAGAAGTACATTACATAATGATAAAGGGCTTAATTCTTCAAAAAGACATAAAAAATTATAATGTATATACACTTAAAAATATATGATAAAACTATCTGAGGAATAAACTAATAAAACTGAAAAAAAAGAAATAGATGAATACACTATCATAGTTGGAGACTTCAACATCCCTCTGTCAGATATGAACAGAACCAGTGGGTAGAAAATCAGGAAGCAGATAGATGAACTCAACAACACCATCAATCAACTGGGTAAAATTGATATCTAAAAACCATTTCACCCAACAACAGCAGAATACAAAATCTTCTCAAGTTCACTTGGAACACTAGGCAAAATAGACCACATTTTTGGCCTCAAACACACCTTATCAAATTTAAAAGAACAGAAATCATTCAATGTTTGCTTTCAGACTACAATGGAAGTAAACTAGAAATCAATCACAGAAAGATAATTGGAAAATCTCAAAATATATGGAGATTACACAGCAGGCTTCTAAATAACATATAGAACAAAGAAGAAATCTCAAAATAAATCTAAAAATACTTTGAACTAAATGAAATGAAAACACAACTTGTCAAAATTTGTAGTATACAGCAAAAGCAGTGTTTAAAGAGAAATTTATAGCAGTGAATGCATATATTAGAAAAGAAGCAAGATCTAAAATAATTAATATAAGTTACCATCTTAGAAAATTAGAAAAAGTAGAACAAATTAAATCCAGGGTAAGCAGAAGAAAAGAGAAAAATTAGAGAAGTCAATGAAATTGAAAACAGGAAATCAATAGAGAAAAGTCAATGAAAGCAAAAGCTGGTTCTTTAAAAAGATTGATAAGCCTCTAGCCAAGCTAAGAAAAAGACAGTAGGACACAAATTACTAATATCAGAAATGAAAAATGAGACATCATGACAGATCCTATGGATATTAAAATGGTAATAAATGAATACTATGAACAACTCAATGCCCACAAATTTGATAACCTCAATGAAATGTATCAATTTCTTGAAAGGCATAAGTTGCCAAAACTCACACAAGAATAAATAGACAATCTGAACAGACCTTTATCTATTAAAGAAATTGAAGAAATAATTAAAAACCTTTCAAAACAGGAAGTACCAGGCCCAGATAGGTTCCAAGGAGAATTCTATCCAACATTTAAGGAAAAAATTGTACCAGTTCTCTACAATTTCTTTCAGAGGATATAAGCAAAGGAAATATTTCTAACTCATTCTACGAGCTCAGCATTACCCTAATACCAAAACCAGGGAAAGACATTATAAGAAAAGAAAATTGCAGGCCAATATCTTTCAGAAACATAGCTGAAAATAACCTCAGCAAAATATTTACAAATTGTATTCAACAATGTGCAAAAATAATTGTACATCATGACCATGTGGGATTTATCTCAGGTGTGCAAGTTTAGTTCAATATTTGAAAATAATGTAATCCATCACATCAATGGGCTAAAAAAGAAAAATCACATGATCATATCAACGGGTTCAGAAAAACATTTGACAAAATCCAACACCCAGTCATGATAATAACTCAGTAAACTATGAATACAGAGGAACTTCCTCAACTTTAAAAACAACATCTTCAAAAACCTACAGTTTGTATCACACTTATTGAGGAGAAATTCAAAGTATCCCAGTAAGATCAGATACTAGGCAGGGATATCCCATATCACCACTTCTTTTCAATCTCATACTGGAGGGCCTTTTAAATGCAATAAGGCAAGAAAAGGAAATAAACAGTACACAGGTTGGGGAGGAAGAAACAAAACTGTTTCTTTTCATATATACTGTAATCATTTCTGTAGAAAATCCAAAATAATCAACAAAATGACTTCTGGATTTAATAAGCATTTACAGCTTGTTAAATAAATAAATTCCATCCATGATCATGGATAGGAAGACTCAATATTGTCAACATGTCAGTTCTTCCTAACACAATCTATAGATTCAACGCAATCCCAATCAAAGTCTCAGCAAGTTGTTTTGTGGTTATTGATAAACTGATTCTAAAGTTTATATGGAGAGGCAGAAGAGCCAGAATAAGCAACACAATACTGAAGGAGAAGAACAAAGTTGGAGGACTGAAACTACTTGACTTCAAGACTTACTAAAAATCTGCAGTAATCAAGACAGTGTGGTGTTGATAAAAGAATAGACATATAGATCAATGTAACAGAATAGAGAGGCCAGAAATAGACCCACATAAATACAGTCAATTGATCTTTGACAGTGGAGCAAAGGCAATACAATGGAGCAAAGACAGTTTTTTCAAGAAATAGTGCTAGAAAAACTGGACATCCATAGGCAAAGTAATGAATCTAGACACACATTTTACAACTTTCACAAAAATTAACTAAAAATTGATTGCATATCTAAATGTAAAATGCAAAACTCTAAAACTCCTAGAAGATAACACAGGAGAAAATCTAGATGACCTTGGTTGTGATAATGACATTTTAGATACAACAACTAGAACATAATTCATGAAAGAAATAATTGGTAAACTGAATTTCTTTAAAATTAAAGCTTCTTCTGTGTGAAAGACCATGAAAAGAGAATTAAAAGAAAAGCCACAGACTGAGAGAAATATTTGCAAAAGAAATATTCGATGAAGGACTGTTATCCAAGGTAACCTGTGGAGTGATATTGTGAGACTAAATATTATATTCCCTAATGAAATTTTATCTATTATAATTATCCATTTTTATTCATTCTCTAAACTAATTATTAACAGTAATATACATTAGTATCATTAGTATTTTTCTAAATGTATCATTCCTTCTACATTTAGTAGTTGGAATTTTACCGTAAAGAACAGCATTATTTTCTCTAATCCTATTGTTTTATCAACTTACTGTTAATTTACTTCTTAGTCCCTTTCCATTTAATGTGTTATTATCAATTTTTGTCACTATTCATTTCAGTGCTCCAATTGTCCTGATATTGTCAGTGGAAACTCCTTCCAAGTGAATCCTATAGCATTAGACGTGTTGCTACACGTTTTTGCCCACTTCATTTTAGAATAAGACACTCCAGCTCATCTTGTTCTTTCAATGTTTAGTCCTGGAATCAACCATTTCTCCAGTTCTCAGAGGTAATTTTTAGCAAAATATTGTACTTAGAGCCCAAGATCTGGATGCTTTGTGGGCTCCTTGCTATTGGGTTATCACTATTCCTTGGAATTTTCATGGAACAGAGAAAGGAATTACATCTAAAAAAACAATAGTCTCACATTGACATTTCTTATTCCAGTCCAATAACACAGAATTTTTCCACTTCTCTTGTACCGCATTTGTATCTCTCTTCCTCCACAGTGAGAAACCCGGCTCCAACACCAATGAATTAACCTATCAATTACTCAATTCTGCAACACCCACAAAATAGTTTCTGAATTGTTATACACCTATTATTATGACAACAAACCTACTAAATAAAGTTCAAATTTTTTTGCAGTTTCTGGCCAATTGTCAAAATGCTATGTTGGAAAATTACTTGCCTCAGTTTTTTGTTCTCCCCCCTAAATGGTTATGAATTTGTTTTAGAATTATGTTCACTTGTGTGTACTCAATTTCAGGATTTTTTTCCCATTCTTGCTCATTTATTTTATCTTTAAAATATGTGAAACAATAAGAATATCTCAAAAGTTAAAACTATATAAATAGGTAAACTCCGAAATGTATCTTTTATATTTTTTACTCCCTTGATCTCTCCCTTTTCATTCATGAGTTCATGTTTTAATTATAGAAGCTTTAGGTTATATTTTAATATCTGTAAGTTAGTCCTCTCATATTGTTCTTATTTCTCAAGATTTCCTAATTATTATTGCATGTTTAGTTTCCCATATGAAATTTAGTATTGGTTTTAGTATTCGTGCTGTTCCACTTAGAACAAATGACCAAGAAATTCTAAATGCGATTTGAAGTATCAATGACAAATAGGGATGTTATATGACACTTCCGCTTTGCCACAAGTGGATATTCAAAACACAGACTGTGATTATGGAGGAGCCTAATGCACATATACATTCTCCTCTTGAACAACACTTTCTGGCTTGCTACTGGGTCTGAGTAGAGACTAAAAGCCAAACCATAGGACATTAATTGACCATTAGATTTGAGCTTCCCATAATGAAGTGTGTGTCATTGGACACTCTGAGCTATAATGCTGGTCAGTCACAGCAGAAATCTATCATCAAAGGGAGACAGTGCTTAGGAGATCAGATTGAGCAGGTCCAGAGGCACAAGTAAGGCCTATGAACAGAGGATTTAGACTCCTTTAGAATAAATTTCTGCTGCATTACATCCTCTTCCTCTATCTATGTATATGGCCTCATTGGGAGTAACTAATAACTAGGTACTTTGATCAAGGAATAAAGATATGTACCTAGTTACAGATATTCTATATAATATGCTAGCATCCAGTGAAAAGTGAATTATTGATAGATAACATATATGCCATGTGAACAATATTTTTTTAAATGCTGGTGTAACTATACCAATATTGGTCAATGTAGACGTTATGGAAAAAAGTGTACTTCTGGTATAAAGGAATTGGTGGTTTTCCATAATGATAAAAAAAAGTTATATTCACCGAGAAGATATAACAATTCCAAATTTGTGTCTGCGTGAAAAGACAGTGTTAATATTTAAAAAAATAAAAAATTGACATAACCAGCTACAAAGAGAAAGAAACAGCTCCTTAGTTGTTTGGGGACATTTAAATAACTTACTAATGATACAAATAGTAAAAGTACAGAAGACTTATATCATGTTATTAATGAACTCAACCTAGTTGACTTAAATAGAATGCTGCACTCAACTACCATTATGTATAATTTTCAAATGTCTTACAAAACAATTTTACAAATGTTTTGAAATGTTTACAAAACTCTGACAATAATCCAGGCTGTAAAGTGAAATTCAACTAATTTAGAGGGATTTAATTCAATGAAAGTATGTTTTATGACACTATAAAAGGATTTTTTGAAAATTTTGTGTTCCAGAGGATCCGTTTACAGCATACTGAGGCCAATACAGCTCAGCGGCCCCTCCTTCAGGGGAAAAGAGAAGAGTGGAGCATGTGTCCAATGTCTGGGCTTTTCAGGGGCTGTCCTAGGACTGGTGTCTGTCTAGCCCATCTTTTTTTCCTTCTTTTTTTTTTAATTGTGAAAATTTGGTTGTACGTTACTGTTTATCAGTCACCATATTAAGTGCTCCCCTCCAACCCTTGTGCCCACCCCCCACCCCCCCCAGCCCCTGGTAACCACCAAACAATTCTATCTGTCCGTGTGTTGGTTTATCTTCCACATATGGGTGAAATCATACACTGTCTGTCTTTCTCTTTCTAGTGTCTAGCCCATCTTGAGGCTTTTATGGGGCCTGACGTATTCTAGATGCCTGGATGCTGCTGAGAACAAAAAAGAGATGAGTGCATGCTTTTGCTTCAAGGACCTGAGTTACAGCAGACAGAAACAGAGGGAGAAAGCGATTATAAGCTGCATCTAAAAAAAAAATGGACAAAATCTTCTTGGAGATTAGGAATCTCCAAGCACAAGTCTGAAAAGCCACATCCTCAAAAGGTTGAGAAGCCCCCAGAATCTCTAGGTGGATTGATTGGAGTCATCTTTACCTGTAAGAGTACAGTTTAAAAAGACTGGGAGCAGTGGTTGTTTTCTCAAATGTGCAGATATCAACACAAAGTTAGAAGGAACATGAAGAAACATAGAAAAATGGCTCAAAGAAACAAAATAAATCTGCATAAACAGAAGTAAAGAAATGGAGGTATATGAACACCTGACAAAGAATTAAAAATAACTGTCCTAAAGATGCTCAATAAGTTCACGAAAGTGGCATGTGTTTTAGTTGTATTGCATTTATTTTGAATTTTTAAAAATACAAATATTTCCTAAAAAATACTAGAGAACATGGAAATTCTATATATAATGCTTAATATCATGATTAATATTTATCTTGAAAATATGCACTAAACTTCACAAAGCATAAAGGTCTACATTTAAAGTGCAATGCACTAGAACATATTACCTCTAAGGACTGAATTTAATATACAATAATACAGAACATGTAGATTCTCTAAACGTTAAGAAATTATCAATGTCTTGAAAATACACAAGAAATTACACGCTAATTTTGAAACTCTACATTTGAAGTACAATGTGATATCATATGTACCTCTTAGGGATTGATATTAACAGAATTAAAACTTTTTTTACATTGTATTATAGAGTATGTCTTATAGAAATGCATTTCACTTCCAGAAAATTCTGTAAGAGAAATAAACTTTACTATATTTTTAAATGTCAATAAACAATGCATTGGAGAAACTTGGGTATGGAAGTGGAAAAAATGGACCGGGAACTATTAAATTAACTGTAATGCAGCAAATAAAGAGACTATAAAAAACAAACATAGTTACAGTTATTTAGGAATTTCAAGATTTTACTTAAGTGCTCTGTAAAACGTCCTTTATTTTTGACAAAAAAAGTAATTCATTTAATTGCAGAAAATACTACTTTATGGACCAAGTCTTTGAAGGCTTGTTTTACTTGCTGGTTTCTCAGGGTATAAATGAAGGGATTGAGCATGGGGGCCACAGAGGTATTGAGAATAGCTACTCCTTTTGTCAACGATGCCTTTTCTTTTGCAGTGGGGTTAGCATACATGAATATACAGCTTCCATAAGAAATGGAAATGACAATCATATGAGAGGAGCAAGTGGAGAAAGCCTTTTTTCTCTGGCTGGCAGATGGGATTCTCAAAATAGTTCTGATAATGTAGACATAAGATAAAATGACTAATGCCAAAGTGAATAGTAAAGTAACCAAAGCAAAGTAAAAACCAATTATTTCTAGCAGCCAGGTATCTGAGCAAGATAGTTGTAAAAGGGGGAAATAGTCACATGCAAAGTGATCAATGACATTGGAAGCACAGTAATCCAGCTGGAGGAGAAGCATAAGAGGTGGGAAAATGGTCACAAACCCACCCAGCCATGCACAGAGCACCAGCAGGCTGCAGAGCTTCCTGTTCATGATGGTTGTGTAGTGAAGGGGCTTGCAGATGGCAACATAGCGGTCATAGGACATGGCGGTTAGGATGTAGAATTCAGTCACCCCCATGAAAATAAAGAAAAATAGTTGGGCTGCACAGTTGTTATAGGAGATAGTCTTATCCCTGGTGATAACTGCCCCCAGAAATCTAGGAATACATACCGTTGTAAATGAGATTTCTAAGAAAGAGAAGTTCTGGAGGAAGAAATACATAGGTGTCTGTAGATGGGAGTCCACCAATGTGAGGGTGATGATGGTCAGGTTTCCAGTGATACTTAATACGTACGTGATAAACAAAAAGAGGAAAATCACAATCTGAAGATCAGGATCGTCAGAAAGACCTAGGAGGATGAACTCTGTGATCACTGTGTAGTTCATTTCTCTCTCTCTCTCTCTGCTTTCCTCTTCTTTTAAAGATGTTTAGGCGGAAAGAGTATTAAAGGGAAGAAATGAAAGATATAATTCATCATGATCAATATCATCATCACTGGTACAATTCTAAGACATTTTCTATAATCCGTGCCAATTTTATATCTTTTTGACTACTTTGTTTGCATTATGTTTTAATACATATTTGCAAGTCTTGCTGTTTTTACTAGTTCTCTTATTTTAAATGTAGCAGAAGTTAGGAAATCTTCACCCGGAAAGTCACGTCATTGAGAAACGGTAAATAAAATCAATACGCTTTGCTCTGTCCAACCTATGCAAATTATTATATTTTTGTTGAAACAATCATATGAAATATGCATTTTTATTTCTTTTCTATCATGTATTTATTAGAGAATATCACCACCTAAAATCAGAAATGGATGATCTTAATTCCATCAAAAGGTAAAAGTGAAACTTAGAAGACTAAAGTAACAACCTATTACACTTCTTATAATATAAGAAATCAATTATTTTCTTAGCAAATAAAATAGACTTTTTATTTTTAATTAATTTTATTTTTAATATTAATATTTATGAGTATAATTATCAATAAAATGAGAACATTCTATACATATTGTTAAGTATATAATATATACATTTACTGTAAGACAGAATAAATAAGTGAATTATTTTATTTAACAAATGGAGAACACATTCACTTACTTATTGGTTTGTCTTAAAATTCCATCAATATCATTAATGTTTGACATTTTCTATGACTTGCTAGACATTTATATATAGAAATATTTTTATTTCTAAGCATAAAGGAACAGGCAATATTTATTTATTTTTCATTTTACATTGATGCATAAATTGAAAAAGTAACTACTTTCCTCAGATCGTAGCAGCTCTGTCACCCAGATGGTAGCCCGGTGCATTTTCCATTTGAACATCCTTCTTTCTGAGCTATTAGGCTTTATGAAAAAAATGTTTTATTCCCTTGTAATTCTGCCCCACATTTACCTTTTACATAAGACTACTAATCCATAAGGATATTTCAGAAATGTATAAGAAAACCTCTCCTGTTTGTCTTAACCTATTCAGTTAATTCCCAGCTGTGCTTGATATACTAAGCTGTAGTTTTGGTCCGCTAAAATTATGACAATTTACCTCCTCCATATTTTAGATAATCAAATTTCTACTGTCAAGGATAGAATGTAAAATTATTGCTTCTGTGTCAGACTCTAGCAAAATTCACCCTAATTAAATTTGATTTTATTTTTTCTCTATTTTATGATGGCTCAAGGGAAATATGTTAGGAAATAAAAATAGAACGTTTGAAACCTTAAGAAGATGTGGAAATATACTATCTTCCTCTTCGATAATGTTGATCTAGAAGTTTAAGAAAGCAATATCCAAAGAGAGAGCTGTTTCTCTGCTCTATTACAGACCGTGAGGGATTTCTGAAGGCCATTCTTGGAATGGCCTTTCTTAGGAGGCCTTCTCAGTAGCCTCCTAACTCTTCTTTATGGGGAATTTCCCTTGAGAACAGTTATGTTCATCTTTGTATCCCACAGAGGACATAAAATGTTGACTTCTGCAAAATAATATTTCCATTACCCACAATTACTTAATATTTCAAGAGTAATAAAAAATAGTTGTGAAATATACTTTCTTACAAAAATAGAACTCTTAATAAAGAAAAGTTTTCTATGTATACCCTTTTTGTTTTTTATCCTCAGGCTTTGTTAGTGTTGGGGCATCAAGAAGCAAGATTGTGTTACAATTCTAAGTTAAGTAATAACTATGACAAAGCACACGTTGTGCTCACAATAATTTTTAAATGCTATTAACAAGGTTAACCAATTAAATCCTCATTACTAACAGCAAATTTAATTGCAGGGTCAAATTTGTCCATCTTATTCTTCATCTTGGCCTTTATATTTATGTATCACGTCCTTACCAGCCCTGGTGATCTAGTAGTTAAGATCGACACTTGCACCACCACAGCCCGGTCAGACAAACGCACTACTCATCTGTCATCTGTCATTGTCATGCTGTGGCAGCTGTGTGTTGCTGTGATGCTGAAAGCTATGCCACCAGGATTTCAAATACCAGGGGAGTCACCCATGGTGGATAGGTTTCAGCAGAATTTCCAGACTAAGACAAACTAGGAAGAAGGACCTGGCCACCCACCTCCGAAAAATCAGCCATGAGAACCCTGTGAAAAGCAGCAGAGTATTGTCTGATAGAGCACTGGAAAGTGAGACGATGGAGTAAAAAGACCAGACAGGGCTCTGCTCTGCTGTACACAGGGTCGCTAGAACTTGAAATTGACTCCATGGCCATAACAACAAAAAATAATGTCTTTGACATTCTAACGAGAAATATCACAAAATACCAATCTATTGTTTATTTCAAATTCTAGTTAGTGAATTGTTGTTAATTATTTTCTTTATTGTTGTTCTCTATGTTTCCCAAATGTTTGATTATAAAAATCATATCATATGTAATCAGTTAATAATAAGCCATACATTTGTTATATAATTATATAATAATACACATTATATAATAACTACTTGATATTAAATGAGTGTTATGTATTTAAATGAAATAAAATTTACATTCCACATAAAAAATACAATAATGAATTTGTATAATCAGATAATAATTCGGTCACCAATGAAGAACAAAATCACAGCTGGGGTGCAAGTCTGTTTGTGAAATACTTACTGGAAGAGAGGGATGAGAAGTGAGTGTGGAAAAAAAATGGGAGAAAAAGATAGACATAACTCAAATCTGTGACAGTTCATATACTGTGTTATTCAACTCAGTAAAGGAGCATTTTGGCAAATGTGGCTCTATATCCTAGGGTGTGATACCCTTGTCCACCTCATTCACTTTTCTCCCAGATTTATTGATGTAATTGATACATAACATTGCACAAGTTTAAAGTGTACAATGTGTTGATTTTATACACTTATAAATATATAATTTTGCCACTTACACATTTATATATATATATACACATATACATTATACATTACACTTATAAATGATTGACACAGTCAAAGTTAGTTAAAACATCTATCACTCACATAGTTACCATTTCTTTTTTGTGGTGAGATCATTTAAGATCTACTCTCTCAGCAACTTTCAATAAGGTACATAATACTTTATTCTTATAGATCAGTTTTGTGACAATAGTGAAATGATGTTATGTTTTTATCCTAAAAGCCTAATTAATAAGCAATATAAACTATCATTATTCATGAAGGGCAAGTGTGCAGTAGTTCTTCCCTTGATTGCATCCTCATTGTCATGGTTTCGTGTAACTGCTATTTAGATTTAGGGGCTTAATCCAGGTTTAGGAACTTTTGATTTTTGCAAGTCTACTCCAGAAATGGAATTTTAAATATCTGATAGGACATACATGTTTAGTTGATTTTTTTCCCATTGTTGATCAATGGCTGGATTCATTAATTCATGATGTTCTGCAAAATGGTTATATTTGTAATCTGTCGTTTACCCTTTGCTTATTCATTGTTACAGTTTATACAGAAAAGCCCAGACGAATGCCTACTTTATTCCTTTCTCAGTTTTCAGAGTTTGTTCTCTAGTATCTTTCTGTTGGTATCTTTATGAATACATGGATTTATTAATTTTGTGTTTGTTGTAGGTCACATTAGTGATTGACATAAGTATTTCAAGGGAGATTTAAATTGATATCACTACCTCTTTGGAGCGCTTCAGCCAGAAGGAAGCTCTTCAGGTTGGCTTCCGACACTTTTGGACAGTGCACTTCTACTCTTGGATTGCTTCCTTCCTCTCTTGTATGACAAGTTTTTCCAGGCTCATGCTACATTTTTATGTACTAGAACTGGACTGAGTCATTTATCCAAACCATCCTCCTTACATTGGTGAAGAAATGCTAAATCAGGATAAGAATCTGAGTACTAGTTGTGATAATCACTATGAGGTCAATCATCCTTTCTAGGTATTTTCAGTGGACAGGACCAGCAAACGTGTATATTATAAGATAAAATACCAATGAGTGCATATTAAAACGCATCATTCAAACTTAGGCTACAGGGTTTTTACAAAACCCCTTTTATCTTTCATACATTTGTATTTCCTTTCTCTCATAATGAGACCCCTGTCTATCAATAGAATTAGATAAAATTGTAATATCACAATAATCTTTGTTTTGCATCTTTTCCTCACATTGCACATACAACAGTGTACAATAACAATGACAGCACTACCACCCACAATTTCATTCCTCCCTAGGAACAATTTTAGGATTTTTTAGCTGTTCTCTTTGCCCTTAGATTAAATTCCATTTGGATGTCAAGTCCAATTACAGTATTTAAAATCACTTATCATAATTCTGCTTCATGTGGTTATGTCACCAACTAAATATACAGTTAATTATATTTATTCCAGTTGTTTTATTTTTCAGAGATTCTTTTTCAAATTTAATGGATTTTTAATTATAAAATATTAACATAGCTATAAAGTCAAATATTCAAACTAGATATATTCCAAAAAATTTAGAGTAGATCTCTAAAATTTATTCATTACATAACTGAAACTTTATGCCAGTTGATTTGCAAGTCTTCAAACACTTATCCAACCTATTTCCTTCCTTCTCTAAAGGGAAGTCTTTTTCTTTTTTTTTAAGTACTATGATTTATATTTCCATTGGTGGTTATTTTTTAAACCTAACCTATGGTATGCACAAATTAACATTTTCCTTCTTAGGGAAATATATATACATTTTCCCATTTTCTTTAATCAATATATACTGAGGACCATGATACAGTAGTGTATAAATATACATCTTATGCCTTTACAGCTGAAATATGTGTATATACTACTGTTTACTCAAAAAGTCCTTTAACAATGAATATCTTTTTTCCTGCTACTTGTGCTATTAAAACTGGTCCTATAATGAATTGACTTATGAATTTGCCTATCAAATATTTTTTTACCAGTCTCGCCTTAAAATTGTTTCTTAGAAGTGAATTTGTGGATCAATAATTAAGCACATACGTGATTTTAATAGTTATTTTCAAATATCCCATAAGAGTCATTTCACTTTATACACCACTAACAATATATGAGTGACTAATCGCCACAGCTTTCCCAAAGAAGAATGCGGTCACATTTTGAGATTTTGCCAATAAATCAGAGGCAGAAAGGATATATCAGTGTATTTTAGTTTACATTTCTCATATGATGAATGAGGTTAAGAAAAATTTTATTTGATTAAGTTTTATTTGTGTATATTATTCTTTAAAATATTTCACTATTTCTCTGGTCTACTTTCCTATGGGTTTTATTTTTTTTTTCTTCTCTATGTTTAGAAGCTTATGTTTATGTTTATGTAATCTAAGGGCAAAGTTTATGTATTAGGTACATAAAATTTTGTTTGTAAACTAAGTTGAAAATTGTTTTCCCACATAGAGAACTGTGTCTTTATTTGCTTGTGTCTTTGGCCATGTCATTTTTTAAAAATTTTATTTTATTGTGGTAAGAATACTTGTGATATACACAATAAAGTTTTAGGTGTATAATACAGTATTGTTAATTATAGACACAATGTTATACAGTAGATCTCTAAAATTTATTCATTACATAACTGAAACTTTATGCCAGTTGATTTTCAACTCCCCATTTCCCCCTTCCTCCAGCCCTGAGAAACCACCATTCCGCTATTTGATTCTGTGAACATGACTATTTGTGATATCTCATGTAAGTGGAATCATGCAGTATTTGTCGTTCTGTGACTGGCTTATTTCACTTAGCACAACATCCTCTAGGTTCTCGTACGTTGTTGCAAGTGGCAGAATTTTCATCTTTTTTAGGGCTGAATAATATTCTGTTGTATGTATATACCACAAATTTCTTTATACATTCATCTGTCATCGGGAATTTGGGTTCTTTCCATATCATGCCTATTGTGAATAATGCTGTAATGAACGTAAGAGTGCAGATACCTCTTTGAGATCTTGATTTCAATTATTTTGGATATATATCCAGAAGAAGAATTGCTGGATCCTATGGGAGTTCTATTCTTAATTTTTTGAGGAATCGCCACACTCTTTTACGTAGTGTTCTGTACAGGTCTGTTAAGTCCATTTGATTTATAGTGTTGTTCAAGCCCAATGTTTTCTAATTTTCTGTCTGATTGCTTTATCTATATTTGGAAGGAGGCACTGGGGTCTCCCACTATTATTGTATTTCTGTTGTTGACCTAAATAAAGAGATAAACTGAGGCAAGCTCAAAAAAATGAGTTTATACGGAAATAGCAAAGGAACTGCAGCTCAGAACAAGAAAACTGTAGTAAGCTACAGGATTGTCTGTTGAGGGTTTAGGATCGGTCCTATTTATGGGCAGGAAATGTAAACAGGAGAGAGTTCGGTTAGTCAGTTAAAATCAAAAACAAAGGGAGACCAATCTTGAAAACATCCCAAGCAGACGAAATCAGTCACAAAAACAAAGCTCAACATAACCCATTCTGTGAGACCAACCTGACCTGGCTCATGCCCCATACATGCCTCAGGCAAAACTTCCCAAGGTTGATAGGAGACAACCTCTGATCAACCCCCCATCATCCAAGAAAATTCCAACACTATCCGTTTCCTGTAAATCAGGGATTCACGGGAAATCAGTCTCTTAGTCCTTAAGTTTTGCCTCCCTGAGGGCATGTGCGTGAGATTCTCCATTTTATGTCCTCTGCTTCTATTTTAGATTGAAATTCTTTCACATTGTCTTATTTCTCCCCTCAGTTCTGTAAAAGTTTGCTTTAGATATTTAGGTGCTCTCATGTTGTGCTCGTATGTATTTGTAATTGTTATATCTTCTTGATGAACTGACCCATTTATCATCATTATATAATATCTTTCTTTGTCTCTTGTGACAGTTTTTGACTTAATGCCTATTTTGTCTGATTTAAGTATAGCCATCCCACTCTCTTTTCATTACGATCTTCATAGAATATCTTTTTCCATCCCTTTACTTTTAGCCTCTGTGTGTCCTTAAATTTAAATTGAGTTTCTCATAAACAGCATAGAGTTGGATTTTTTTCTTTATCTACTCATGTTTTTTGATTGTAGAATTTAATCCATTTATATTAGAAGTAATTCTTGAAGAGAAGGGTTTACTATTGTCATTTTGTTGATTGTTTTCTATTTGTCATGTAGTTGTTTCATCTGTCTTTCCTCTCTTGCTGTCTTTCTTTGGGCTTCATTGATTTCTTTTGTAGTGATATGCTTTGATCCTTTCTTTTTTGTGTGTGTGTATATTCTATAGCTATCTTCTTATGGTTACCATGGGGCTTGTCTTATAATAGTTATTTTAAGCTGATAACAACTTATGTTCAATCACATTAAAAAACTCTATACTTTAACTTCTCCGCCAACATTATGCTATTGATGTCACCATTTATATATATTTATATTGTGTATTCATTAACACATTTTTACTTATAGTTATTTTTAATACTTTTTAACATATTTACATAAAAATAATACTTATTTTAACATATTTACTAGAATTAAAGGTGATTTACACACCACCATTACAGTAATACAGGTTTCTGTATTTGTCTATGTATTTTCCTTTACTAACAAGTTTTATACTTTCTTATGCTATCATGTTGCTGTTTAGAATCCTTCCGTTTCCACTTGAAGAAGTCCCTTTACCGTTTTTTGCAAGGAGGTCTAGCAGGGGTGAATTCCTTCAGCTTTTGTTTTCCTGGGAAAATCTTTCTCTCTCCTTCAGTTTTGAAGGACAGTTTTGGTAGGTATAGTATTCTTGTTTGGCAGTTCACTTTCTGGTGAACACCTATACTCGTGTTAATCAGATAATATATTTTTTCTTCTGCTTCCTCCTGCATAGATTCTAATTGGTGTATACCATCCACATTTATTTGGGGGTTTGCAGGGATTGTTAGTTTTATTTCCTAGTAGTCCTGTCTGTTTGTGTAGGGAGATCAGGGAAACTCAAAACTTATATTATTGTCAATACCTCCTCAAAATGTGACTGTAATTTTTTTAATAATGATTTTCAATTTTTTATTGATTATGTATGTGAATACAACTAATTTTGGTATGTTGCTATCTTATTTCCATTTATCATTAATTCTCTTTTGTTTTTCATGGCCTGTATGTTTTCATTTATTCAATATACAAAAAGTTTTTTTTAGTACACACTTTGTACCAAGTGCTGTTGCAGGTGCTTGAAAAACATTAGTCAAGAAAAATATCAAAGTACCCAATCCACATGAATTGTATAGACACAATGAATAATAAACATAATAAATAAGTAAAAAAAAAAATAGATGTTGTTAGATGGTGAAAATGCTACGGAAAAGAAAAGACACGTAGGTTAGGCTAATCTGCAGTAGAGACAGATTTAGGATTAAATCAGTTATTTAGGACATGCTCTTTAAGGCAGTGATGCTTGAGCAAAGGTGTTAAGGAGCTCCGGTTATTATATCAAGCAGATATCTGAGAATAGATTACTCTAGATTAAAAAACACTGCCAATACTATAGGGCTGTGTAGATAACCTTGTCATTTGCAAATAGCGACACTTCTGGTTCTTCTTTTCTATTGCTTTTAATTTTCGTGTATTTTTCTTTATTTGCTATCTTCTGGATAAGCCTTCTAGTATTATGTTGAAACAAAGCAGTGGTAGTAGGCATCCTTATCACATACCTCCTTTTATGGAATATGTTTATAACATTTCCAATTAAGTTTAATGTTTGTTATAGGACCTATTAAATTATTTTTACAAATATTTTTAAACTTTAAATAGAGTGAATAATAAAATAAATTCTTATAAACTTATCATCCATATTCAGCAGTCATCAGTACTTTGCCAGACTTACTTCACCTGTTTTCTTTTTTCCTTTGTTAAAATATCTTAAACCAAATCTAAAGCAGCATGCTACTTCATGACATATAGTTCTGAAACTGTAGAAAGCTTTCAAGCAGAATCTTGAAAGATGAGTCCGAATGGAAACCTTAGGTGCAAAGGCATAGAAAAATGAATAAAATAGAATTTTTAGAATGTGTTAAAAGTTTTGCATGGCAACAATAGATTCTAAGGTAAAGCAGGAGAATGAATAATAGCAGGAAAGAGTAATAGATATAAGTGGGTTAAGTGTAAACTTCAGGAGTGTCAATATAGTTTGTGTGAGTCCAGTGAAACAAAGGCAAAGTCTAAATCAAGATATAGAGCATAACCAGTTACGTAGAAAGAGAAGATTTAAAAACTGGTGTTGTGACAACAGATATTTGAAAAGGCAAATAAGTATACTACTGAAAGAAGTACCAGGGATTTTGGTGACAGAAATTAGTGTAACTCTGTCAGGAAAGGACAGTGTTAGAGTTGGCTGTAGTAGAAATTATTGTCTTGAAGAATCACTATCAGAGTTTCCAACCTTTTGTATGAATCAATAGGTAATATTGTACATTACAGAGACCTTGGCTATTTTATAGGACCAGTTGTAAATTAAATAGTTTATGGTTTGTTCTATTAATCCCCCTCAGCAACTTTCCAAATGCATCAAAGTTGGCCTCTGAGGAATTCCCACTTGGCCTGGGTTAGAAGGGTGAGGTGATAGTATGCTCTATTTTTCATGAAGTTAGAGAAAATTCCTTTGAGGGAGAAACAGTAAAACCAGCTGGAGTCCTACGACTAACTTGCCCTCACCCTTAAGACTAACATCAGAAAAATCTCCTAAAGAATCTAGTCAAGAACATACAATGGAGAAAAGAAAGTGTCTTCAACAAATGGTGTTGGGAAAACTGGATAACCACACGCAAAAAAATGAAAGTAGACCCTTACCTTACACCATACACAAAAATTAACTCCAAATGGATTAAAGACTTGAATGTAAGACCTGAAACTATGAAACTTCTAGAAGAAAACATAGACCTGAACAGACATTTCTCCAAAGAAGATATACAGATGGCCAACAGACACATGAAAAGGTGTTCAAAATCATTAACTATCAGGGAAATGCAAATCAAAACTACAATGAGATATCACCTCACGCCCGTCAGAATGGCTATAATTAACAAGACAGGAAACAACATGTGTTGGAGAGGCTGTGGAGAGAAGCGAACTCTCATACACTGCTGGTGGGAGTGCAAACTGGTGCAGCCACTATGGAAAACAGTATGGCGATTCCTCAAAAAAGCAAGGATAGAACTACCATATGATCCAGCTATTCCACTGCTGGGTATTTATCCAAAGAACTTGAAAACATCATTGCATAAAGACACATGCACCCCTGTGTTCATTGCAGCGTTATTCACAATAGCCAAGACTTGGAAGCAACCTAAGTGCCCATCAAGTGACGAATGGATAAAGAAGCTGTGGTATATATACACAATGGAATACTACTCAGCCATAAGAAACGATGAAATCCAGCCATTTGTGACAACATGGATGGACATTGAGGGTATTATGCAAAGCGAAATAAGTCAGAGGGAGAAGGTCAAATATCGTATGATTTCCTTCATTAAGTAGTAGATAATAACAACAATAAACAAACACATAGAGACAGAGATTGGATTGGTGGTTACCAGAGGGGAAGGGCGGAGAGGGGGCAAAAGGGATAATGCAGCACATGTGCGTGGTGATGGGTTGTAATTAGTATTTGGGTGGTGAACATGATGTAATCTATGCAGAAATAGAAGTATAATGATGTACACCTGAAATTTATACAATATTATAAACCAATGTTACTCTAATAAACAAAAAATTAAAAAGAAAAATGAAAAGAAAAATCTAGAATAACTCTAAAGCAATTACCATACACCATATAAATATTTCAGATTTGTTTTCAAAGATTTCTATAATTTGTTCCTGGTTTATCACCTGTGTGTAACTTGTTTCCCAATAATACTGCATTATCCATCATTATTAACACTTGAAGGATACTCTCCCATCTCTGGCTTTTAAAAATTCCCCACAGTTTGGAATGATTAGTAATTCCAACTTTCTACAGATATCCCCAATTGAGTAACACTTTTCCTCCTCATCTGTTGTTGAGTTTGTTTATGCATCCTTTCAAATATTGATAATAATCTGTCACTTAATTTTTATATTTATGAATGTGTCTGTCAGTTATAACAGACTTGAAATTTTGAAGGAATGAAAAAATTGTCTTTTAATTTTAAACTTGAAGATATTCTCAACTATACTAGTATATACAAAAATAATGATAATAATAATTACTATTACTTATTGATAGCTCGGTATGCTATGTATATTACAGATTTGATTCTATCCTTATAGTAACTTATTTAAAATGTTATACCTGGCTTATAGGTAAGGAAATATATGCTCAGAGGATATAGAAACCTCAGGTTTTCAACAATTTTTCTTTAGTATGCAAATGTTTAACCTACTAGGAAAAGGTGAAGTTAAGAAACCATTTCTATCTTCGATCTAACATTTTGAATTCATTTCAATTTTCTATCAGTTTTTCTCAGTAAATCTTGTGCTAAGTCTCACAATTGGATATATTGCATGAGAGTCATTAAGAATTTTGCACTATAGGTTAAAATTACAATTTGTCTTCTATTACTAAAAAAATATGGTTGATAAAATTTAGAATATTATTTAGTATCATATATTCTTGTTTCAGCTTTTCACGTCATGGGAAAACACACACACATGACATATATCTTGCCTAAAATAGACATTTATTAATGCACCAAGTAGAACGGGTAGAAAAGAAATTTTCATAGATACACTCATAATTTTATATACACTGGAAAACTTTTGCTTTGTTGTAAATCTTTTATTTTCTACAAACCTTACACTTAAACAATTTTGTTTAGGTATAAATAGTTGCTATTTTTAAGCTAGTCCAAAATCTGAGAAAGAAACCTATGTATTATTTTTTTAGCTACTGATAGACAGAATATAGATTATTTTCTACTCAATTACAGAAAATGAATTTATCTAACATATATTTCCTCACTATTTTTTGACAACATCTATATATGTATGTATGTATATATGTACATATGTATGTATGAATCTATCATTCTACATAGAGAAATGTCATAGGACTCAAAAATATGGAGGGATACTTAGTACCTATCCTTAAAATAGTATATACTGATTATGGTATATGCTTCTTTACTAATAGATAAATTCCATGGACATACCCAATTAAAACGAGTAATAAAAATATTCTTTGTTTTTCAAATGAATGCATTTACATTTCTTTAAATTATGCAGCATCTTTTCACATATTTCCTAGAACATCAGTAACACAGAGAAGGGAATTTATATAAAAAATAAATGAAAGTCATAAAATTATATTTTCTGTATATAGCAAGTGATATATCAATATTTATAAATCCATTCCAACATTTCTGGGAATCTTTTTTTTTTTTTTTTTGGTGAGGAATATTGGCCCTGAGCTAACGTCTGTGCCAATCTTCCTCTATTTTGTATGTGGCACACTGCCACAGCATGGCTTGATGAGTGGCGTGTGGGTCCACACCCAGGATCCAACCGCATGAATCCTGGGCCACTGAAGTGGAACACACAAACTTAACAACTATACCACCAGGCCGGCCCCTATTTTTTTTTTCCTGAACAAAACTCAAACAAAATTTCATTTTCAAAATAATTAGAAAAAGGGCTGTAATATTTAAAAAAAAAATGTTCAAAGAAGGAGGAGTCACAAAGACGTGAGGAAAATATTTTAATGGAATGAGAAATGTGTTCAACAAATATGCTTGTAAACTGTTAGAAAAAAGAAAGAGATAAACAAGGATGATAGGGAGGATATGCTGATTTTAACAGGATACTCAAAATTCATATCAACGTTTTAAATTTCCGCTCACTGTGCCTCTAATTCATACATGTTTACATTTGCATGTGAACAATAGAGTCTTCCTTGCCATGTCCATGAAAGCTTGCTTGACTTGCTGATTCCTCAGGCTGTAAATAAAGGGGTTCAGCATGGAGGCTAAGGAGATATTTAGCATAGCAACTCCCTTGCTCAAAGACACTCTGTCTTTTGCTGAGGGTTTAATATACATAAAAATACAGCTGCCATAAGAGATGGAGATGGCAATCATGTAAGAAGAACATGTGGAAAATGCCTTTGTCCTCTGACTAGTAGAAGGAATTCTTAAAATGGTTCTGATGATATATATGTAAGACAGAATTATTAATGCCAAAGTGAACATTAGAGTAAACACGGCACAGGAAAACCCCATTATCTCTAGGAATTTTGTGTCTGAACAAGAAAGTTGGAGCAGGGGAAAATAATCACAGGTAAAATGGTCAATAATATTAGACCTACAGTAATCAAGGTTTAAGAGCAACATGAGTGCAGGGAATATGATTAAGAATGAAGCTAGATATGAAGAGAAGACAAGGAGCGTGCAGACTCTCTGACTCATGATGGTCATGTAATGCAGAGGTGTGCAGATGGCAATATAACGGTCATACGACATGGCAGCCAGAAGGTAAAATTCAGTGACTCCCAAGAGAATGAAAAAAAATAATTGAGCCATACAATCATTAAAAGAAATGGTTTTATATCCTGAAATAATGATGCTCAGGAACTTGGGTATACTGACAGTCGTGAATGAAATTTCTAATAAGGAGAAATTTCTGAGAAAGAAATACATGGGGGTCTGGAGGTGGGAATCCAGCAGGGTGAGGGTGATAATGGTCAGGTTCCCAGTGATGCTGAGCATGTAGGTGACGAGCAGAAAGACAAAGATCACCACCTGAAGCTGTGGGTCATCTGACAGTCCCAGGAGAATAAACTCTGTTATTTCTGTCTGGTTTCTCATTCTTCAGTTCCTTATTTGTTTTTTTTTTTTTTCCTGCCAGACCTATAGGAGAAAGCACAAAGTGCAAACTTGAAGAGTGGTTTACCACATACATATCCAAGTGTGGAGCCAGAATTTGGCCTAAGTAGTATGCCATTTCTACCTTCAGGGGAAATTTAAAGCAAAGTGATATTTACAACCAACCTTAAACTCCCACTCTTTTATTTTAGTGAGGAAGCTTAGCCCTGAGCTAACCTCTGTGCCCATCTTCCTCTACTTCATCAGTGACACACCTCCACAGCAGGGCTTGATAAGTGGTGTGTAGGTCCATGCCTGGGTTCCAATCCTGTGAGCCCCGGGCCACCACCGAAGCGGGGCGTGTGAACTTAACCACTATGCTGCCCGGCGGGCCCCTTAACTTCCTCTGTTTTACAGATGAAAACTCTGGGGCTAAGGCAGCTTAAAATTTTTTTTTCGTATCACACAGCTTGAAGTGATGGGACTGGGATTTGTAAGCAGACTTTTACAATTCTAAATACAATACTACCTGATAACTTTCAAAGATCATGCATACGAGGTTCTACCCAATAAAAACCACCTTTGTGTCATTGCTCCCATCCTTATACAAATTTCCTATCGTGTTTAATTACATCGAGACTCTTCAAAAATGGTAAATATACTTTACTTTTTCATAAAAAGTGACCAGCTTATCCTTAGCCATCTACCGCTCAGCTTTTCCAACTCCTCCTACTACCTCAGCGGAAGTCAAACACACTGAAGCCATTGTCATGAGGAACCCAAATGCTAGAGAAAGAAGGGAGAAAGAGGTGGAAAATAATGAAAACTGGAAGGGCTTAAAATTGAAGTTGATTGCTTGTGAATCCCTGGCAGTGTTTCATGATCCTTCAGCCTACCTATGTGTCATCATTATGGACTTTATTTCTATACGACCAATACCCCGTTCTATTTAAAATAATAACTATTATTATTATTTCAGAAGAATTTCTCTCAGTCGAAGACATGGGTGGGTGCTATTTAAGAATGCTGATTTTAATATGTTTATGTATTTATTTCTTTTTCTTATGTGTTTAAAAATTGTGGGTTTTAATTTTTCTATTTTTTTAATAAAATGAATAGGTATTACCATAGATATTTCCACATGGAAGAGTGAGGACTTATAGGTTTGAATCCAGGTCACTTACTGTGTCTGAAAAATCACTGACTTCCTCTGTACCTCAGTTTCCTCATTCATAAATACATTTTCTTCCTCTGAATATCTGTCCATCTCGTACAGTTGTGTGAGCTTTCAATAAGCTAATATACGTGAAGCATTTAGAAAAATGCCAAGCATATAAGGTTTTGCTCTATTAAAAAGATGTTTCCTAACCACTGAATTAAAAACCTTCAGATTAACGTGGTGTCCTATGTAAAAGGCTGTGTCCAAGATAAAATTTATAGCAAGAGAATCACATAAAGATGAAAAGAAATTTGGAGTAGAAATCATGTGGCTGTACAGTGCCTTTTTGGCCTTCTAGGCAAAAGATTCACTAATCTTAGCCTTGTTCTTCCATCTCATATACAAGCTGCTGACCTCTCTTTCTCTGGTACATCTGCCTCCCACACCCCTGCCCACCACCACCACACACATGCACACGCACTTACATACACACACACACACATACACACAAACATACACACACAGTCTCCCATCTTCAACTAGGAATTGATCACCATATTTGAGGCATGCTATCTGTTCCTAAGCATGTCAACATTTCTGTCAACGGCCACTGTGTTTCTCTGATCCTCAATAGTAATAATAACCTTTCTGAGAGTGATTAGTTCTAGAATAAAACATTATGATATATGTGAGTGTAACTATCACTGTGGGTAGCACATTGATTTGACACTCCAAATCACCTCCTTTTTTACTTCCACAACACTAGGTTTTATACTCATTGTGTGAGTCCCCATAGCACCTTATACTCATCCCCCCAAACCCACACTTAAGATATTGTGCTGAAATCTCCAGTAAACTCCTCTACTACCCTGAGTATTCTTGAAACTTAGGATAGTGTTTATCTCTAAGCTCTTGCAACATAATCCATTGCTGAGGGATAGTATATAGTTGGTTTAAAATAAACACTATTCAAATTAATAGATAAATAGATGTTGAGCTTGTTGCTGAAATGTATGCTTCCATACATCACACATCTCTTCTTATGCTATATTCTAGTCTTACCTTTTCTTAAATTTGTGTCTTTGTTTTTGCAAATTGAATTAGTTTCTTTGTTACCAATAGTGTATTTGGTTTCCTGTATTGAGTAAATTGAAAGAAGAGAATATGTAAAGGAAACCAAATTTTATTGATATATAAATTTTTAAAAACTTCATAAAACATTATTTCAAAATGTCTTTTCTTTAAAGTACATGACAACTTGTCCCTTCAATTCACCCTGTGCTGCTCCAGTGATGGTGGTCTTCCTTCACCACTTTTCACTTTTCGTTAAAAGCACTGGTATTTCACAACATGTGGATTCACATAGTGCATTCTCATCATATAAACAACATTTGCTTCTAATCTACATACTGAAGTTTCTGCAATAGTTTACTGACTTTGGAGATCAAGACTTTTAAAAATATTATATTATTGCTATTATTATTCTACAATAAGTATTACATCATTGCACTGCATTTCCAATCTTTTTTCAATGTTGTTTTATGTCTGATTTTCCTCGTATTTTTTCTCTTAAGTTTAACACTTTTCTGAATAATAATATGATGACTTATCCATTTTGACTGTTGATTAAAGCATGAAGGATGTATGAAGAACTATGAAGGAATGTTTAAAGTGATATTTGGACAGTTCATGTGAGCACCACATGGAATGAACACATCCATCCTCAGTCTCCAAGAAACAGAAGAAAACTCTAGTAGGACATGGTCCAATATTAAAGAATTGGGATAGTACACCATACTTTTATGTAAAAATGTTTACAAAAATTCAATGGATTATATTTATTTACCACCATCAAATAAACCTAATACAAATCTTCCTAATTTACATCCCTTGAGAGAAATCAAGTTGGATATTTAACAAGGTGCATATGACTCCCAGAGCCGTAAGCCATACAAGGATATATTTGGTTAGAGTAGTTAGGACATCTTCAAGCACTTAACTCCTCCTTTCAGCCTTTTGTTTCTGAATGTAGATCCATATTTCTCCCTGTCAGAAAATGGCTTATGCTACTGACATTTGCATTTCTGTCTACTCATTTCATCAAAATTAATTCTTACCTTTCTTCTAAGGATCCCTGAGACAGATTCACTCAGCCATTCAAAATTAAAACAAAAAATACTTAACATTGATAAATAAGAAGGCTAGAAAGCATTTCCAAAATTTTCATTCTTAAAACATCTTGATATTTTGCCCTTTCCAAATCCCTACCATCAAGTAAATATTAACAGTGACCCTCTAGATGAACTAGATAATGGCAATTTCATTGATACTCAAGATTAGAAAGTGACTCAACTTTAAAGAATACGTTAGGTTTGAAGGCTCAAAGAACGTTCCTTTGACAGACGGAGAGAGGAGCTTTGACTGGTTCCACTTCATTTCAGGTGTTTCTGTTGTGCTGGGTGAAAATCTCCCTTAGTAACACACTAACTTTGAAAGTCTACTTTGTTTTAACTTGTGTATTTAGTCAGCTATCTCCTCTTCAGTTAAACCTTTTTAAAAGTCATTAGAAAATAATGGACAGAGTATCTCCAAAGAAATTTGCCCTATTGATTGCGTTATCCTGTTTCTTTTTACTCTATTGAAGTGTTCGATAAAGTAGTCCTTCCTGTTTAGCTCAATATATTAGACCAAAGGAAAATAATATAATTCAGCGTGATGGGTAACATCTAGCTCGGCTTCCTAGTTGCACTAAAATACACCTCTAGCACTGCTCAATCCTTCTTGACAAGTGAACAACAGTTCATTTGAGACCTTCTATCTTCCTGAATAAAACAAAATGTCCACAGGAGACTTCACTGAGTGGTTGAAAAAATTGTTTTATTAGAATTGTCTTTTAATATTCTTTAAAATTATTTTAGATGACTATTTCCCTGGAACAATCTGAATAATTTGTGTTTCTTCATTTCAATAAAGATAAGCAGATTCAATTTTCAGAATTCATACTACTTTGTATAGAAACAAATCAGATCACCAAATCACATTCAATAATATTTTCAGAAATAGTAACACTCATACCTGTTTATGTCAAGTATCAACTCATAACCTCATGCTCTCAGTTCATTAACTAGTCATCTATAATTTAAACAAGAAAGGAAAAGGAAATAAATTATTAATAAAATTATGGCAACAAAACTTACTATTAATTTCTTATTTATGACTTTATAGCATCAATATCATCATAGAATGTATATAGGTTTTACCATTAGAGAGACATGGATTAAAAATATAAATGAGCCACTTAATGAATTTGTGACTTTGGATGCTACTTAATTTCTTCATTTCAGTTTTCTCTGTTTAACATGAAGTTGAAATTTCAAGAGTGTTTTTGAGAATTAATTGAAATAATATAAATGAAAATGCTCTATAATTTATGTGGCACTTGATAGGTTATATGAATAGCTGCTTTATTTATTTTATTTTTCTATTAGTTGGAATTAATTCCTAACTTTGAGATTTGTGTTCATGGTAGTCATGATTTAGTAAAGGAATTATTTATTCCAGTGACATATTAAGGACTTTTATTATTTATCTCATTTAGTCCTTGTAACATACTATGACACTTTAATTTTCTTCAGTCCCAAAGGAAAACTGAGGTTCGGAGAGACTATGTATCTTAAATAAATTCATATAGCTGGCAAGGGTCAAATGTAACCTCAAACTACCTGAACTTAAAGTCTATTCTCTTAAACACAGTACTTCATAGCCTATATTCAATTAGAAATACACAGATGTGGACATAGTAACTTCCCGTATTTAATAGATAATGAATAAATTGATATAATAAAACAAAATATATTACCGTTTTCTTATACTTTTAATTTACCGAGCTGAAAATTATAACTCCAACGTATCCTATTTAATTTGATTAAAAGTTGAGCTGATAAATAATGAATCAATTACAAGGTTCAGGAGACTTTCACTGTGTTCTATATGCCTAACTTACCTCTGCTCTTCATACAGGTTCACAAACATCCAGAATGGCTGAAACAGTAAAATATTAGCAGATCCCATCATTGTAACCTAGGGCAGCCAGCATTTCTGATAGCATTCCCTTTGTCATTGAACAAGTGTGTTTTCTATGATCAATATTTTTTGTCTTATCCTTCCCATTTTTCCAAGGAGAGTATACTTATTTAACCACAGAGAGTGAGAAAGGAGCAAATATATACAAATGAGAAAAAATATTGGAAGATGCTTTAAAACTCTTTGGCATGGTTTCTACATAAATTTTACTTGCACCAGCTACTTAATACTTTTACTTAATATTTTGTCTATTCTCTCTGCCACTGGCTCAAGGCAAATAATTCAGTGAATGGAAATTTCCAGAACAGGAATGTAAACAACACACTAAGGAATATAAAACATAATACACATTAGTATTGAAACTGGAAAAGGAAGCTTGGGGGATAGTGTCCAATGAGACTTAAAAAAATAATTATTATAACAACAAAGGAATGACACTAAGTGTGAAGTTTGTTTCCCTTGAAATTATTTTTAAGACAGAGAATAGCAGCCAAATATCTTAATTCCTGATGCAGATTTCTACCTAATACTTCATGCCACTTTTTTAAGCTGGCAATCTACCACCTTGTACCAAGTACATTCATTAACTCCATTATTTTTAATGTCTTCCACTAAGAATTTTTAGTAGCCCAATACTGTCAATATTTTGTACTTATTTTTCCTGCTCACTCTTTCTCACCAGGAATGGCAGCTAGAGAGTTTCTTATTTTGATTGATTAATGCCGTAATTTATATTCCAATTATAATATTAGGATTTAGTACCTTCTAGTTCCACTCTCTCCACTTGTTTTCAACACAATACTGAAAGTCCCAGTCAGAATAATTGGGCAAAATAAATATGAGTAAATAAATAAATTACATCCCTATTTGCAGATAAAATAATCTTATTTATAGTAAATCCTAAAACTCCATTAAAAAAAACTGAATTGGTAAATGAATCCAGTAAATTTGAAGGATACAAAATCAACATTAAAAAAATCAGTTGTGTTTCTATACTATATTAATGAATTATGTGAAAAGGAAATTAAGTAAAAACTTTCAAATACAACACCGTCGGAAAGAATAAAATACTTAGGAAAAACTTAACTAAGGAGGTAAAAAACTTGTACACTGAAAACTAAAAGACTTGGATGAAAGGAATTAAAGAAGACACAAACCAATGGAAAGGCATCCAGTGTTCATGGATTGGAAAACTTAATACTGTAAAAACGTCCATGCAATCTACAAATTTAATGTGATCCCCATCAAAATACCAATAGCATTTTTAGAGATATTGAAAAAGATAATTCTAAAATTCATATGGAACCTTGAAAGACCATGAATAGCCATACCAATCTTGAGAAAAAAGATCAAAGCTGGCTTCCAGACTTCAGAGTATATCACAAAGCTACCGTATCTTTATCAATAAGGGGTTAATATCCAAAATATATAAGGAACTCCTACAAGTCAATAGCAAAAAACTGAAACAAAGAAACAAAAAACCCTAATAACTTAATTAATAGATGGGCTGAAGACTTGAGTAGACATTTTTCCGAAGAAGACATAGAAATACAATGAGATAAATAGCCAGCAGGTATATGATAGATGCTCAATGTTGCTAATCTTCAGAGAAATGGAAATCAAAACTACAGTGATATATCACCTCATACTTGTCAGGAGGGCTATTATCAAGAAAACAAAAGACAACAAGTGTTGGTGAGGATGTGGGGAAATCAGAATCTTTGTACATTGTTGGAGTGATTGCAAAATTTTGCAGCCACTATAGAAAACAGCATGGAGCTTCCTCAAAAATTAAAAATAGAACTACTACTTTATCCAGCAATCCCATTTCTGTGCACATTTTTAAAATAATTGAACTCAGTGTCTCTAAGAGATGTTAGCGTTCCCATGTTCATCGCAGCAGTATTTACAATTGTCAAGATAGGATAACAACTTAAATGTCCATGGAAGGATGAATGGATACAGAAATTATGGTAAATACATACCAGGGAATATCATTTAGCCTTAAAAAGGATAGAAACCCTGTCATATGTGACTACATGAATGAACCTTGAGAACACCATGCTAAGTAAAATAAGCCAGGTACAAAAGGATAAATACTGGCTGAATCCGCTTACAAGAGGTATCAAATATTCAAAGTCATAGAATCAAACAGCGGAATGTGGTTGCAAGAGGGTTGGGGGAGGGGGAAATGGGGGAGTTGCTAATCAACGGGCATAAAGTTTCACTTACACAAGATGAATATATTCTAGAGATGTGCTATGCAACGTTGTGCCTATAGTTAACACTGTCTTGTGCCCTCAAAATTTTACCTGGGTACATCCTGTGTTAACTGTTCTTACCACTTAAAAAATATGATCTGTACATACTCGCAACTATAACAGACATAGAAAACAATATTAATAATAATTGTTACAATTTATTGATAGCTAATTCTGTTATATGCATTATATATTTATTTCCATCCTTATAGTAAGTTATGTATACCTGATTTACTGATGGGGAAATACATGCTTATAAGTTATAGAAACCTCAAGTTTGTCAACTATTTGTCTTATTTGACATATGGATTGTACTTCAGATAGGATGAAATGAAATTGAGAAAACATACATAAATTTCCTCTAATATTTTGAATCCCTTTCAATTTTCTCTCTCTTTTTTTCTTTCTAAACAAATCCTGTGCTGTATCTCTCAGTTGAATATATCACATAATGATCATTAGGAATGTTGCACTACTAATTAAGACTAGTACATTTTTATTAAAATTATTAATAAACATTAGAATTTTTAAATTTTTTATTTAAAAAAATTTGTTTAATAAATAATAAAAAATATGAAAAAGTGGTTTCTATAATTTAGAATACCTTTTACTATCCATAATTCTTATTTCAGCTTTACACACACACACACACACACACACACACACACACACACATCTTTTCAAGATACTTTAGGCACTTACCAATGCCTTAAGTAGAATGAGTGGAAGAGTGTTTCAATAGATGAAATCCTATTTTTATATAAAATGGAAAATTTTGCTTTGTTATGAAGCTTTTATTTTCTACAAAACTTAGATGATTTTCTCTAGGTTTAAAATAATTTGAATACATGCTCTGTTTCAAACCAGTCCAAACCTTGAGAAGGAGCTATACAGACACACACACACACACACACACACACACACACGCATAGCTTAGTCAGAAAGCGGAGCTTACCTTGTATGGAATTGAAGAAAGTGAACTTATCCTACATATCTAAAATGGCTATTTCTTCACTGTTTTCTGCAGTATGTATGTATGTATGTGTGTATGTATCTACCTATTTCTATTGAATTATTATGTGATTTAGAACTATGGAGATCTATTTAGCACCATATCTACAAACGTATGTATGTTAAAGGTCTATGCTTCTTTATGAACACATAAATTATATGGACATACCCTATTAAGTGAGCAACAGGCAATGTTTCTTGGTTTTCAAAAGAAAGCATTTACATTTTTTGAAAAAATTATATGGCGTATATTTTTTTTCCTTAGAGAAACTGTAAGATGATGAAAGGAAATTCTGCGAAATATAAATGAAAATCACAAAATTATATTTTCTGTGTAGAATAAGTAAAATATCATATCAATATTTATGCACCATCTCTTCCATTCCTGGTGATCATCTTCTTTTCCTAAACAACACTCAAAATACAATTTTACTTTTTAAAATGATTATCATTTAAGAAGCTGCAATTAACACAGTGTTCAAAGAATGGGAGTCTGAGAGACATAAGAAAAGCTTTTAAATCGAATGAGAAATATATTAAGCAAGTGCGCTTGTAAACTGCTAGAAAAAAAGAAAGAGGATGAACAAGGGTGACAGGGAGGCCATTGTGAATGAAGAAGCTACTGAAATTTCATGTTTGTATTTCATTGCCTTGCATTGTTTCTCTAATTCATGACACTACATCATTTCATTTGCTTGAGGAAAATGTGGTCTTCCTCACCATGTCCACGAAGGCTCGCTTGACTTGCTGATTCCTTAGGCTGTAAATAAAGGGGTTCAACATGGGTGCTACTGAAGTGTTTAGCACAGCAACTCCCTTGCTCAAAGACACTCTGTCTTTTGCTGATGGATTAATATACATAAAAATGCAGCTGCCATAAGAGATGGAGATGACAATCATGTGAGAAGAACACGTGGAAAATGCCTTTGTCCTCTGACTAGTAGAAGGAATTCTTAAAATGGTTTTGATAATATACATGTAAGACAGAAATATCAATGCCAAAGTGAACATCAGAGTGAACACTGCACAGGAAAACCCCGTTATCTCTAGGAATTTTGTATCTGAACAGGAAACTCGCAGCAGGGGAAAATAATCACAGGTAAAATGGTCAATAATATTAGACCTACAGTAATCAAGGCTTAAGAGCAACATGAGTGTAGGGAATATGATTAAGAATGAAGCCAGCCAAGAAGCAAAGACAAGGAGTGTGCAGACTCTCTGATTCATGATGGTCATGTAATGCAGAGGTTTGCAGATGGCAATATAACGATCATAGGACATGGTAGCCAGAAGGTAAAATTCAGTGGCTCCCAAAAGAATGAGAAAAAATAACTGAGCCATACAATCATTAAAGGAAATTGTTTTATCTCCTGAAATAATGGTGCCCAGGAACTTGGGTATACTGACAGTCGTGAATGAAATTTCTAATAAAGAGAAATTTCTGAGGAAGAAATACATGGGGGTCTGGAGGTTGGAATCTAGCAGGGTGAGGGTGATAATGGTCAGGTTCCCAGTGATGCTGAGTATGTAGGTGATTAGCAGAAAGACAAAGATCACCACCAGAAGCTGTGGGTCATCTGACAGCCCCAGGAGAATAAACTCTGTTATTTCTGTGTGGTTTCTCATTCTTTGGTTGCTTATTTGTTTTTCTCCTGTTAGATCTATAGGAGAAAGCACAAAGAACAAACTTGATGAGTGGCTTAACAGATATCCAAGTGTGGAGCTGGAATTTGGTTGAAATAGTATGTTATTTCACCTTCAGGGGAAATTTAAAGCAAATTGATAACAGTGATCCTTTAATTTCCTCTCTTTTACAGGTGAAAACTCTTCCTTTGAGGCAGCCTTAAAAAAGTCAATATCACAAAGCTTGCAGTAGTTGGGCAGGGATTTGTTCCTAGATTTTTTGACTCCAAATATTACCTGTGAACTTTCAGAGATATGCCCACGAGGTTCCTTCCCAATAAGAACCAGCTTTGTGCTATTGCTCCAATCCCTGTACAACTTTCCCAGTCTAAGTTAAAATTTAATTACATCAAGAATCCTCAAAAATGGGAAAGATTGGGGCCAGCCCCATGGCTTAGCGGTTAAGTGCGTGCACTCCACTAGTGGTGGCCCGGGTTCGGATCCTGGGTGCGCACTGACGCACCACTTGTCCTGCCATGCTGAGGCGGTGTCCCACATACAGCAACTAGAAGGATGTGCAACTATGACATACAACTATCTACTGGGGCTTTGGGGAGAAAAAATAAGGAGGAGGATGGGCAATAGATGTTAGCTCAGGGCCGGTCTTCCTCAGCGAAAAGAGGAGGATTGGCATGGATGTTAGCTCAGGGCTGATCTTCCTCAAAAAAAAAAAAAATGAAAAAAAATGAGAAAGGTACTTTATTATTTTTTTAAGTGACTATTTTGTCTCCAGCCATCTATCAACTTTTGTTAACACTCAGCTTTTCCGACTCTTACTAATACCTCATTGGAAGTCAGAAATACTGAAATCATTGCCATGGGCAACCTCAGATGTAAAGACAGAGGAGAGATAGAGCTGGAAAATAATTTAAACTGGAAAGGCTTCAAATTGTTGTTGATTACATCTGAATCCCTGGCAATATTTTATGACATTTCAACCTATTTATGTGTGATTTTTATGACTTTAATTCCTATAGCACTTATTTCCCTTTCTATTTAAAATGACTATTATTGTGATTATTATATTGAAGAATTTCCCTCAGTTAAAGAGTTAGATAGGGCCGCCCCGTGGCTTAGCGGTTAAATGCGCGCGCTCTGCACTGGCAGCCCGGTTCCGATCCCGGCGCGCACGGACACACCGCTTCTCCCACCATGCTGAGGCCGCGTCCCACATAACAGCAACTAGAAGGATGTGCAACTGTGTCATACAACTATCTACTGGGGCTTTGGGGGAAAAATAAATAAATAAAATTATAAAAAAAAAAAAGAGATAAGTGCTCTCCAAAAAGCCGGGTTAATAGTTTAATTTAATTGTATGTGTTTTTAAAATAGTGAGTTTTAATTTCTCTTTCCTTAAAGTAAAATTTAAATGGTATTACCATAGCTATTTCCATAAGGAAAAGTGAGGCTATCTAGATTTGAATCCAAGCCACTTACTACGCCTGAAAATCACTTTGTCCCTCTGTGCTTCATGTATAAATACACAGTTTATTCCTCTGCATGCAAGCCTATCTCATAAGGTTATTGTGAGCATCAAATGAGTTAATATATGTGCAACATTTAGAAAAATGCTTAGCATTTAATAAGAGCCTTATAAGGCTTTGTTCAATGGAGAAAATGTTCCCTAACCACTGAGCAGAAAACCTTGGGATTAAGACAGTGTCTTGTGTAAAAATCTATGTCTAAGATAAATAGTAACGAACAAATTTAACACCAAGAGAATCACATGGGAACAACAACAACAACAATAAAATGAGGTAGAATCACCTACTTGTACAGTACCTGCCAGGCATTCTAGGCAAGTGAATCTGAGCCTTGTTCTGCCATTTTGTATGCGTAGTGACCTCTCCCACAATGGTGTATCTGTCTTCTCCACCCCATCAGCACCCCCTAACCCACCTACATGCACAATCCACTTCTACCAATCCACAGCTACCACTGGCTGCTTCATTTCTCTGCCCCTCATTGGTAATAGTAACCTTTCTGAGAATGATTGTGAAGCTTGCATTAAACAAAATATATGCATGTAACTGGCAATGTGAGTAGCAGATTTCAATAACACCCCAAATCACATCTTTTCTTCTTCCCACAATACTAGGCTTGATACTCATTGCATGAGTTCCATAAAAATCTTAATTACACTTGTTCTTCCCAACCCACCATAAATACTGTGCTGAAATCTCCTGTGAAGTCCTCTACTAGTCTGGCATTTCTGAATGTTAGGACAGAGTTACCTTCAAAGCTATTGAAACATAATCCAGTGCCTAGTGTAGTCACAGTAGGTTTAAAATAAACACTTATTTAATTACTTAATTAATGTTAAGTTTGTTATTGAATCACCTACTGCCATCAGGTGCAGTTCTCTATTTTATGACAAATTCTAGGCTGTTTATTACGTAGATTGTATCTTTGTTTTACAAGATGTATTCTCCTACTTTACCTACTGTTCAAGATGTATTTATCTACTTGGCCTAAATTTCCTGTATTAAGTAAATTTATAACAAAGGACATGTAAAGGAAGCCAAATATTTTCATATAAAATTTAAAAGAAACATCATAAAATATTATTTCAAAATCACTTTTCTTAAATTTCTTTGCAATTCTTCCTGTGATTTAACTTACTCCTGCTCATTAACATCACTCTTCCTTCATCAGGGTTTGCTTTTCATCGAGAGCACTAGTTTTTCATAACACCTTGAAGTCACAAAATGCATTCTCATCAAATAGACAATATTTGGTTTCAATCTCGAGATTGAAATTTCAGCAATAAGTTACTGGCATTGGAGATCAGGATTTTTTTAATACTGTATTATTAGAAGTCCATAGTGAATAATGTATCATTGCACTCTATTTTTAATCTTATTTCAACTTTTTTGTATATTTGTTTTTCCTCTTAAGTTTCCTGTTAATTTTAACACTTTTCTGAATGATAATACAGTGACTTATACCTCTTGGGTACTGACTAAGCCTGTGAAGGAGTATATGAAGAGCTGCGAAGAAAGGTATTAATAGTCAGGGTTCATGTGAGCATCACTGAAAATGAATAGTTATATAGCCAGTCTTCTAGGACCAGAGAAACAGGCTTAAGAAACTCTGGCAAGAGATGATCCAATACCACAGAATTGGAGGTGGTTTACTATACTTTTTAAGTAAAAATGTTTATAAAAATTCAATAGATTGTATTCATTTACCAACATCAAATAAACCTGATAAGAATTATCTGCATTCATTCATTCATCAGCCTTTTGAGAGAAATAAACTTCAATGTTTAACAAGGTGCATATGATTCCTAGAGCTTTTAGCCATCCCAAGGATGCACTCATGTAGAGTATGAAGGATGTCTCCAAGCATTTAACTCCTCTTTTCAGCTTTTTGTTTCTGAATGCCGACCCATATTTCCCCCTGGAAGAATATGGTTGAGGTTATTAAGCTCTATATTTCCTTCTACCCATTTAGTCAAAATCAATTCTTATTTGCCTTCTAAGAATCCCTGAGACAGACTCTTTGAGCTATTCAAAATGAAAATCAACAGTAACATTTCATATTTGTTAAATAAGATGTCTACAAAGCATCTTCAAGGAGTCATTCTGAATACACCTTTAAATCTTGCCCTTCCAAAATCGCTACCATCAAGTTAATGTTAACAATAACCCTTTAGATAAACTAGATATTGATGATTTCTAGATGCCCAAGGTGAGAAAAAGACTCTATATTAAAGGACACATTACGTTTGAAGGACCAAAGGATATTCCTTAGAAAGACTGAGAGAAGAGCCTTAGACTGGTGGTTCCATTTTACTTCTAGTGTGTTTTGTTGTTGTTGTGGTTGTTTTTAATAATGTTTTATGTTGCAGTGGGTGGAAATATCCCTTAGTAATGCAGTAACTTTGAATGTCTACTTGCTTCAACTTTTTCTATGTTTCCTAAATTCTCTCTTCTTCAGTTAAACCTCATTAAAGGTCATAAGAAAAATTTCACAAGTCGTTTCTCCAAAGCAATGTGTTTTATTGATTATATCACTCTGTTTCTTTCTACTTTATGAGTTTAAAGATTTGTTCAGGGTTATGTTAATACATTAGAGAAGAGGAAAATTGTTTAATTCAATATTGTGGGTAACATCTAGTTCAGCTTCATAATTGCTCTAAATTTATTTGGGGCAGTGCTCAATCATTCCAGGCTCTGAGATCTGACACAGGGATCCTTTCAGAATCTCTCTTGGCCTGAATGAAGCAAAGACTCCTCAGGAGAACCCACCAAGTGGTTGGAAGAACTATTTTATTAGATGCTTTTTATTCTTTTTTCACAATTATTTTAGATGACTGTTTCCCTGAAGAAATCTGAATAATTTATATTTCTTAATATAGTAAGGAAGGGCAGCTTCAAGTCTCAGCATTTGTACTAGTGTTCATAGAATCAAATCAAGGGAAAAGAGAGATCATCAAGTCACATTTAATAACAATTTCAGAAATAGTAACACTCACCTCTGTAGGCATTTACGGTGAATATCAACTCATAACCACACATTTTCAGTTCATTAGCTAGCCCCCTATAATTTAAACAAAGAAGGAAAAGTAAAAAAGATAATAAGATTATGGTATCAAGACACTATTAATTTCTTATTTATGGCATTCTAAGATAAATTATTATCCCCAGAAATATACGGGCTTTGCAGTTATAGAAACATGTATTAAAATACAAATGGGCCACTTAATGGATTTGTGACTTTGGATGAGTTACTTAATTTCTTCAAGTTTCAGTTTTCTCTGTTTAAAATGGAGTTGAAATTTCAAGAGTGCTTTTGAGAATTCATTGAAATAATGTAAATGAAAGTACTCTATAAATCATGTGGCACTTAATATTCTTTTAGAATAGCTGTTTTATTATCTTTATTTTTCTTTTAGTTGGAATTTACTGTTGGGAAGGATATTCATAGTAATTGTGATTTCGCAGAAGCATTATTTATTCCAGAGAAATACTACGGACTTGTGTATTTTATCTCATTTACCACTTAAACATACCTATGAAACTTCTATCTTTATTCCCAAATGAAGAATGAGGCTCAGAGAGGTTATGTACCTTACATATATTCCTACAGTTAGCAAATGTCAAATTTAATCACAGACCACCTGAAATTAAAGTCTTAAACAAAGTACTACATTGCCTATGTTCAATGAGAAACACACAGACACAGGGATAGCAATTTTCTGCCTTTATTTAACAGAGAATGAATGAATTGATATGATAAAAGTATATACTAACCTCTTTTTACACTTTTCAATTTATCCAGTTGCAATATATAACTTCAATGTATCCTAATCAATTTGATTAAAAGTTGAGCTGACAAGTAATGAATGAATGATAAAGCTTGAGAGGCTTCCACTGTCTTCTGAAAGCCTCTTGCCTTTGATTTTCACACAGGCTCGCTAACGCTCAGAATGGCTGGAGTATAACAATATTAGCAACTGCCATTTTTGTAATCTAGGGAAAACAGAATTTCTGAAAACATTTGCTCTCACTGAAGAAATTCATCTTCTATTGTCAATGTTTTTGTCTTAAATTTTCCATTTTATCCAGAGGGGATATATTTCTTTAACTACAGAAAGTGAGAAAGGAGCAAATATATAAAAGAGAAAAAAATATCAAAAGGTGTTTTAAAACTCTCTGATATGGTTTCTACCTAGATTTTATGTAACACAGGCCAGTTAATGTTTTATCTATTCTCTCTGCCCCTGGCTCAAGGGGACTAATTCAGTGAATTGAAATTGCCAGAACAGGAATGTGCACAAAACACTAAGGAATACAAAACATAACACACATTAGTATTCACATTGGAAAAGGAAGCTTGGGGTACAGTGTCCAAGGAGATGGAAAAAAAGTAACAACAAGGAAACAACACTAAGTGTTAAATTTGTTTCCCTTGACATTATTTTTCAGGCAGAGATTAGCAACCAAATATCTTAATTCCTGATGCAGATCTCTACCCCATACTCCATGCTATTTTTTTAAACTGCTAATATACCACATTGTAGATTACTCCATTATTTTTAGTCTGCCTTCTAACAAGAATTTTGGTAGCATAATACAGCTAACACATGGTACTTTTTTCCTGCTCACTCTTGCTCACCAAGAATGGCAATTGAAGAGTTTCCTGTTTTGAATGATTAATGTTGTAATTTATATGCCAATTATAATATTAGAGTTAGCACCTTCCCTGACTATTCTATAACAATATAATCATGCCCAAATGAGATAGTGTGAATTAAAAAAGCCAATAAAATTGTGCAACTCCTTAATAAAAGCTATGCAAAATTTTCAGTTCCTTACAGAGTTACAAATACATATAAAACAGAGCAAACACAAGTTTTTTGTTTATTTCCTTTTGTATTTTCAAATCAGGCTATCATATTGGCTATTATAGCTCAAGACCTCAGGCAAGTTACTTAACTTTTCTGAGCATCGTTTTACACATTTGTAAAAAGGAGATAATCATGTCTAATTTGCCATATAGTTGTGAAGATTAAAGATCTGGCATAGAACATATGTAGTTCAGCATATGGCACAGAATAAATGCGCTCTATAGAAGAGACATTATTTATGAAATTCCTATCAAGCTACCAGGAGACATAAGAATAATAGTAGCTGCCTAAATATTCATCTTTTACATATTTTTTAAAACAATACAGATAAACTAGGAGAGTATATTAAATAAGACATAACACATGCCTTCAGCATAACTAAGAAATATAGGATATTATGAACTTCAAATTATTTGTAAGTAGGAAAACAAATATCGAAGTCAAAAATTAGCACAAATATATGTTCAATATTTTTTGGCAAAATGACTCAGATATATATTTGTTCTAATTTTTAACCGTAAATCCTAGTTTAGAAAAATCTACCTGACTGTCATTTTAAAAAGACAAACTCACCTAGTGCAATCTGCACAGGTTATAAAAAAAGGATAGAAAATTGCTGGAGTGAATAAATGAATTAATTAATGAACAAATGAACAAACATAGCTTTCTTTCTAGGGTCTAGGATTTGTTGAGTCTAAAGAATTTATCCCTGAAGATCTTGCAGCAGAGGTCTTGTTCTCCCTGGGACATAATTGTAGAGCTTAATATCTAAAATTGCAAGTCTCATGGGAAAATTAAATTACTTTAGTAGTAATATAATTTGTTTCCCTACTTTTACCACACTTTTTCCTCATTCTTTCGCCCTGAACTTACATCTGTGCTTTTCTTCCTCTATTTTGTATGTGCGTTACCACCACAGCATGGGCGCCGACGAGTGGTATAGGTCTATGTCCGGGAACCAGGGCCTCCAAAGTGGAGTGCACCAAACTTAACCACTAGGCAATGGGCTGGCCCCTCCTCATTCTTTCCTCCATCAGAACCCCATTTACTGTGCCCTGAAGAACATAATTTTCAACCAGGGTTCCAAAGTTGTCTGAAGTAATGTGAATGTATTAAGTGGATTTAAGTATTCTTAATATCAGACTCTTCAAACAGTGTCCTATTTAATGGGGGAAAAATTGAACAAGAAGCTGCAAAATGAATCTCATCTCTCCTCACTTGTCCCAATACTGACATCACTCTTTGCACAGAGCCAGTGATAGAAGCAATGATTTGCAATTTCTGAGACCATGTCTTCGGTTATTTTCTAAGTATCTGCTTTGAATCACCTGTTGTCAACTCAGCATCACATATGGCTTTCTTAGTTGTTCTCTAAGTGCAGTGGAGAAGGTGGATGCCATTTCCCAGAGTCCTCTTCCCTGTACGGTTCTAATTTATAGTTTGTCAACGAGAGGACTTTGTGCAAAATTGGGAAGTTGGAAGAGAAGCAGAGGCTATTGCTCTCCAGAGGTGTTTGTAGTCAGACTGGCAAGCAGAGGTGCGATCCATAGTGGATTCTCAGTAAGTGAGAACTACCAACTTTGCTGCTAAGACCATTGGTAGATGCTTTCTGAGAAATTACTGAGAATCACTACCATTTCCCACAAGCGTTATTGAGCCTTTCTCTACAGGGCTTCAACCTAGGATCTGTGGTATTAGTTTCCTCAACATTCTATCTGGTGTTCAAACTTTTGCACCCACATCTCTCCCTTTCTTTTCTTTTCTTTTTTTTTTTTTTGGTAAGGAAGATTGGCCCTGAACTAACATCTATTGCCAATCTTCCTCTTTTTGCTTGAGGAAGAGTGGCCCTCAGCTAACGTCTGTGCCAATCTTCCTTTATTTTGTATATGAGAAGCCTCCACAGCATGGCTTGACGAGCAGGATGTAGGTCTGCGCCCGTGATCCGGTCCTGAGAACCCCGGGCCACCGAAGCAGAGCACATGAACTTAACCACTATGCCACTGGGCCAGCCCCTCTCCCATTATTTTTAAAAGCTGTAATTCTTCCATTATCCCCTTTATTTCCAGAATACATAGAGAATTCTACTTTCTACTGAACCCCTGACTGATGTAGGATCTATGCTTTGAGAATCTTCAAATTTGTAATTTCCCATGATTGCAATATTTTGTGATCACATATATATTTGACAGTAGAACTTTAAGCTAAATATGCTGATTCATGGTTACCAAAGGCAGAAAGTAAGACAGTGTACTATTCTACAGAAACTTCTTATGGATGAAAAACTCCAAAAGATCAGATGAGCTCAAAGCACAAAAGCAAAAAGTAGGTTGCCACCTGCTGCATCAAAAAAGATTGTAGAAAGAATTAATTTGGGATTGAGATGAGACACTAAAAAGAGCAACAAAGTGTTGAATGGGGTTCCTCCATATGTATCCTTCTTATTTTCCTCTAAAGACAATTCTTCTAATTCCAACTGCCTTGGAGGATGGGAATTGAGGAGTAGAGTCAGGAATGCATAGGGGAATAATCCCTTCCAGTTGATTTCCCTTTGGCAGACAGCTTATTTCAGAAGGACATAATGGGAAGATAGAGGCTTTCAAGGTTTGACATTTTAGAATATAGTGTGTAATGACTTTTCACACTGGTCAAGGTAAGTGATTCAGTCTTGGGGAGATGTTCCTCAGAGAATAAGGATACCAAGGTGTAGAAATAGGGGATGGAAAGCTGGCTATGACAAAAGGACACCAGAGATTCTAAATTTGCTGAATCAAATATGCTAAATTTAGATTTGCTAAATCGCATTAGCAAAAAGGAATGAACTAAGTATGCATGCAATAGCATAGGTGAACCCCAAAATCATATGCTGAGCAAGAGAAGCCAGTCTTTAAAATTCACAGTTTTCAGTTTCTTTTACAAGAAAAGCCAGCATATCCTTGAGAGTTTCTTTCACCTGCTGATTCCTTAGGGTGTAAATGAAGAGGTTTAGTAAAGGAACAACAGAGGTGTTGAGCACAGCTACACCTTTAGTTAAAGTCACCCTTTCCTTTGCTGATGGTTTCACGTACATAAAGATACAGCTCCCATAAGTAATAGAGACAACAACGTGTGTTTGGAACAGGTGGAAAAAGCCTTTGATCGCTGCTGAACAGAAGGGAATTTCAGAATGGTTTTGATGATGTCCGTGTAGGAGAGGCCCACTAACAGCACAGTGAAGACTATGTCATCACAGCTAAGACAAAAGGCATCGATTCTATGAAACATGTATCTGTGCAAGAGATCTGCAGGATAGAAGTGTCACAGAGGAAGATATCAATTGTTTTGGAAACAAAGAAATCCAGCTTGAGCCCTAAGACCAAGAGGAGAAATATCATTATAAAGCCAGTTACCCAAGTGTTGACTGCAAGTTGGTGGCACATGTTATTGTTCATAAAAATATTTTTCTTCGTTCTCAGCCGCAGAATCTTCCATATTAAGAAACTTTATATGCAAGTGTTTTCACAAATTCACTTAGAGTTCATCAAAATGAATATATTCTCCAATTCTTCAATCATCTTTGTAAGAATGTTGCGAGATTCTTCTCTTGCTTATACTTGAAGAAATGCTAATTACCACTTAGGAGGCTTATCAGTCCTTGAAATTTAGCTCCACAATTTGGTTAGTGTTAATATATGACCCATATTTCAAAGATTTTACCTCAATAGACTATTTAAATATTTTCTGTTTCCTATTTCTGAAATTAGCTAACATCTCATGTAATTTGTTAATTGAGATATGTACTCATTCATCACTAAATTCCATATTATTTCCTTTTCTTATTTTTTTTTGTATTACATTGCTTAACTTTTTCTAACTCCATTTACTTGCCTATTCATATACATTATCAATGACCTTTAGGTTCAACACTTGGATAACTTTCCAGTAAATCATTAACAATGCCTCAATTCTGTGTGGCTTAGGAAATAAAACAAATATAAAAAGTAAAACTGATCTTCCTATATTATACTTTTTTGCTTTATTCCATTCACAATAGTCTCATATTACTTTCTTTATTGTGCAAATACATTGAGAAGCCCTATCTTTTAGTCTTGATGGTGCTCAGGGCAAGCTACCCCAGGAAGCACCACTCTGGTATGCGGATTATTTCGAGCTTAAGACAATAAGGACTCAGAGAACTCAGGAAGAATATTTGAGTTTCCCCTCTCAAACTGCCTAAAGAATTTAAAACAAAAGATCTGTTTCAAGAAGGAGTTATTATCATGATGGCTGTAAAGATAATGTAAGATAGAGGTTACAATAGGAAAGGCACCAAGCCTCTTTTATCAAAAGCTGTCTCTCCCTGACCACATTATCTATAGATGACCCTGAAAAGAATTGTCTTCCTGGCCTCTGAAGTCCCAGACCACTACCCACCCCCAACACGTTCCTCACCTTTAGCTGCAATACTTAAGCAAGCAGCTTAGACAGAGGGATGAGTTGCTCATTTCTGAGTTTCTTCCATGTATGCATGTTATTAAACTTGGTATTATTTTCTCCTGCTAACCTGTCTTGTTGATTATTTGGCCAGCCATAAGAACCTTAAGGAAAAGGGCAGAAGGAGATTCTCCCTCTCCACCGACAATGTATTTATGTTTTACATTATAATAACAAGTATATTATTGCATGTAATAATGTAGTAATAAAAATAAATCTTTTTAATTCATTATTTATGGAATTTTTATGACGTGGGAGACTGAATATAACCAGTAAAGACATTGTTTCTTTATTTCATCTTTGTGTTCTATTAATCTTAATCTTCTGAGTTGTGCTAAACACCTTAATTATCTTTAACCTTAAATAGAGTGTCAACATGTTTGTTAGATTTCCTCAAAATGTAAAGATTAGCTCTTCTCTAATTGTCCTTCCATTACTCATCCAATGCAACTACAACTTCATAGACACAGATAAAGAACATGAAATAGATGCTTATTGTATTTGAAAAAATATATATGTTTGTTAAATATAGAAACTTTTACTGCTCCAACAAAAGGAATAGATCAAATAAGACAATTTAAAGGTAAATTTAATACCCATGCACAGATTTCCAAAGGTTTACTCTAACTTTTATTTCAGAAAAAGATAAGCTAAAATTAAAAATTGACTTATCTTACACAAGGTATATTAGGATTTGTTCTTCCATCATGGTACAAATTAGAATATATGTGTTAACAAAATTAAGGGTGATTAAAATCATTTCAAGACATTTATAAATTATTAAACAGACACGAAAATCAATGTTTTCTTCAGAATGAAGAAAAAACAATCCAGCCATTCCTCTTCTATATATTTACTCAAAATAAATAAAAGCATCTATCCAGACAACATCTTGTAAGTGAATGTTCATAGCAGCTCTATTTATAATATCCCCAAACAAAAATCAGCACAAATGCCAATCAGCAAGCACAAACAGAGTGTGGAGTGTGGTATGTCTGCTCTAGAACACTACACAGCAGTGTGAATTAAGGAACAATGGATACATGGAACAACAGGAAAAATCTCATAATAATTACACAGAGTAAAAGAAGCCAGATATAATAGAGTGAATCTATGATTCCATTTATATAAAACTCTAAAATATGCAAACCAATCTATAGTAATGCAGAACATAGCAGCGGTTGTATGTGGATGGTGAGGGAGATAAGAAGGATTATAAAAATGTATGAGAAACTACTATAGATGATAGATCTGTTCACTATCTTGTTTGTGGTGATGGTATCATGAGTGAATACATAAGCCAAAACTTGTCAGATTATAAACTTTAAATGTATGCAGTTTATGTCAATTGTATTTTAATAAAGCTATTAAGAAAATGTTTACTGGAGGGAAAAAGGGAAAAAATTGTTCTACACGTATCCTTCTACTTTTCCTCTTGTGTCAATATCTTGAGGTATTCTCTTGGGAAAAGTATAGTAAAGAGAAAGATTCTGAAGACATGAAGGGAAAAAGTGTTTCCTTTTGGCAGTGTTTTTTGTTTTAATTGAGATAAAATTCATGTAACACAAAATTCACCATTTTAACCGTTTTAATTAATTAATTTATTTATATATTTTTCCCCCAAAGCCCCAGTAGATAGTTGTATGTCATAGCTGCACATTCTTCTAGTTGCTGTATGTGGGACGCATCCTCAGCATGGCCAGACAAGCGGTGCGTTGGTGCGTGCCCGGGATCCGAACCTGGGCTGCCAGCAGCGGAGCATGCGCACTTAACCGCTAAGCCACGGGGCCGGCCCCCATTTTAACCATTTTAAAATGCACAATTAATTAGTTTTTAGTATATTCACAGTATTGTGCAACCATCTTCATTATATAATTCCAGAATATTTTCATCACCCAAAGAAAAACTCCATACACATTAAAGTGCTATCCCCCTATCTCCACTACCCCCATCCCTAGACAATGACTAATCTAATCTATTTTCTGTCTCTATGGACTTGCTTATTCTGGACGTTTCACATAAATGCAATCACACAAAATGTGGACTTTTGTGTCTGACTTTCTTCACTAGCATAATGTTTTCAAGGTTCATCCATGCTGTAGCAAGTATTGGTACTGCATTCATTTTTATGGCCAAATAATATTCAATAATATGGATATACCACATTTTGTTTATTCATCACTTAAAGGATATTTGGGTTTGTTCTATTTTTTGGCAATTACGTATGATATTTCTATGAACACTTGTGTACACGTACTTTTGTGAACACAGTTTTCAATTCCTTGAAATAGAATTTCTGGGTCATATGATAACCCATATAGTAATATATTTGACTCTTTGAGAAATTGCCAAACTATTTTCCAAGTAGCTAGACCATTTTACATTTCCAGTGGCAATGTATAAGTTTTCCAATTTCTGTACATCATCAATAACACTTGTTATTTTTGTTATATATATATATATATTTTGTTATATATATTTTTGTTATATACGTATAACAAAAATAAGTGTTATTGATGATGTACAGAAACATATATATACACACATATATGTGTGTGTCTGTGTGTATATATATATATATATATAGGATTTGTATTTCCCTAATGACTACTAATCTTTTTTTTTTTGGGGGGGGGGGAAGATCAGCCCTGCGCTAACATCCATGCTAATCCTCCTCTTTGCTGAGGAAGACTGGCCCTGAGCTAACATCTATTGCCAATCCTCCTCCTTCTTTTTCCCCAAAGCCCCAGTAGATAGTTGTATGTCATAGCTGTACATCCTTCTAGTTGCTGTATGTGGGACGCAGCCTCAGCATGGCCAGACAAGCAGTGAGTCGGTGTACACCCAGGATCTGAACCCAGGCGGCCAGTAGCGGAACGCGTGCACTTAACCACTAAGCCACCGGGCCGGCCCATGAATACTAATCTTGAGCATCTTTTCATGTGCTTTTTGCCCAATTGTATGTCTTCGTTGGAGAAATGTCTACTCATTTGCCTATCGTTTGCGGAGTTTTTGGTCTTTTTATTGTTCAGATATAGGAGTTATTTTATGTAAGTTTAACCAACGAAGTGCAATACTTGTACAAAGAAATTGACAAAACTTTTTTTAAAGAAGACCTGAACAAAGACATCTCATGTTCACTGATAGTAGACTCAACATTGTTAATTAAGATGGCAATAATTCAGAAACTCATCACAGATTTGGCGTAATACTTATAAAAACTCCAACTGCTCTTTTCACGTAAGTGGGCAATTCCAAACAAAAATTCATATGGAATTGCAAGGGACCCTGAAAAGCCACAACAAGACTGAAAAAGAAGACAAAGTTGAAAGAGTCACACTTTCTAATTTCAAAACTTACTATAAAGCTACAATAATCAAGACAATGTGATACTGACACAAGAATAGACATTCAGATAAATAAAATAGAACTGAGATTCCTATAAACATTTGTGGTCAATTGATCTTTAACAAGGATGCCAAGATTATTCAATGAGGGAATAATAGTCTTTTCAACAAATCATGTTGGTATAACTAGATATCTATACATAAAAGAAAACTTTTATTGCTACCTCACACCATATACAAAACTCAAATCAAAAGAAATCAAAGACCTAAATGCAAAATTTAAAACTATAAATTTCTTAGTAAAAACACTTGGTATAAATCTTTGTAACTTTGAATTAGGTAATGGTTTCTTAAATATGACAATAAAACTACAAATAACAAAATAAAAAATAGATAAAGTTGACTTCATCAAAATTAAAAACTTTGTGATGAAAGGACACTATTGAGAAAGCGAAAAGACCACCCAAAGAATGGAAAAAATATTCACAAATCATATGTCTAACAGGAGTCTAGTAGTCTTTAAAGAGCTTATTGGAAAGCTTTCAGGGCCTTGAATATAATAACATAGATTCACTCTCTTCTATTTGCTGTAAAAAAGCAGATGGTTAACAGCGTTGGCCTAAAAATAGTAAAATGAATCAGAACAGAAATCCGAACTTCAATTATTTCTACTCAGGGCAGCATGTATAACAGTTCACCATCAAATGCTTTAATGACTTATTACTCATATCTCTCTGATGGCATATTACATCCAGTATGGAACTCTATATATTTAGGGATTTCCTTTTAGGTTGTTTTTTTTTTTTTTTTTATCTGACAGGATATCAATAATACCCCTCTCTTAACAGGCATTAAATATACGGGTGAGTATGTGCAAGAGTGAGCAGAGGGGAAGTCTCATGAGGACAAATTCGTTTTTTAAAACCTCTTTTAATTTATCCCAGACATCCAATGTTCAGCAGTTCCCCTCAGTGTGTTCTCCTAAATATCTCTGAAACCATATCCCTAAGCTACATACTCATTGCCACTATTACATTTTAACTCTCAAATAACTCATTTAATTTAACACATTAGCCCTCTAATGTCTTCCTGACTCCAACTTCTAAAACCTGTCTTTAATACAGTTAACAGAGCAATTTTTAAAAAATAAAAATCTGATCACACAGATTCTTAGATTAAAAAAGAGAATTCTTATATGAACCACCTGCTTCAGAATCACTTACACTCCATGTTTCTATCCTGTACTCCAGGTAAATTGAAAATAATCTTTAGGGATGAGAACATAGACTTTGTTTTTAAATAAGCCAACAAGGTGGGTGATTCTTATTAACTCCAAATTTCCAGGGGTATAGACCTACCAGATAAAGTCCTGCTACATTTTAGGACATACAAGCTTTTTATGATTTGAAGCCTGCCTTTTTTTCTTGCCTTGTTGAATTCTATCTCAACTGAGGCAAGCTTTTCCCCAAGGGCAGCTAACATTTATTGCGAGTTCGTTCTGGGCTAGATGCAGATCTAGGATCATTTATATATATTATCTCATTTCATTCTCAAAATAACTTTATAAAATAAGAATTATTATTATTATGTCAATTTTATAGCCGGAGAAACTTAGCAACAAAGAATTTGAGAAACTTGATTAGGCTCACATATATGTCTGGATTTAAACCCTGGCTGACTGGCTCAAAAGTCTACACTCATAACTGTCAAGCTTGTGATAACAGCGAGTGACATTTGAAGTACTTCCTAGAGCCCCAGTGGTAGTGCATGTTATAATATTTATGTCTTTCAAATTCTCTTATGATTAATATGTAATTAGTATAGTTTTTTTTTGAGGAGGTCACTACATGTCTTGTAGAATAAGTGAAATTTAACGTTTGTGTTGATGACTAGAAGAAAGGACTCTTCCTATAGCACAGAAAGGAATGCCAATCATAAAGAGAAGTAGGAAGAAAAAAGGGCATCGTGCTGAAAGGTTTTGTTAAAATGTTAGGAGAAGGTTAGCTAATTGAAGGACAGATTAAGTAAACTTAAAAAATGAGTAAAAATTTTTTACCTTTTCTCCAAGGTTTTAAAATTAAATTTTTTCTTCATTTTTTGAAAAAAAAATCTGATGGAGTGTATCCTTGAAGGCTTGTTTCACTTGCTGGTTCCTTAGAGTATAAATAAAAGGGTTTAATAAAGGGGCAACTGAGGTGTAGATAACAGCTACACCTTTGGATAAAGTCACCCTTTCTTTTGCTGATGGCTTCATGTAAATAAAGATAGAGCTCCTGTAAGTAAGGGAGACTACAATCATATGAGAAGAACAAGTAGAAAAAGCCTTTGTTCTTTTCTGAGCAGAGGAGGTTTTTAGAATGGTCTTGATAAAATACGTGTAGGAAAAAACTACTAATAGCAACGTGACCACTAGTGTTCCACCAGTTAAGACAAATGAAATCAATTCTAGGAAACGAGTGTCTGTGCAAGAAATCTACAGCACACGGGAAGTGTCACACATGAAATGATCAATTACTTTGGAAGCACAGAATTCCAGTTTCAGTCCCAAGATCAACGGCGGAAAGGTAATCAGAAAGCCAGCTGTCCATGAACTGAGTACCGGTTGGTAGCACATTTTGTTGCTCATAATGATTGGGTAATGTAGGGGTTTACAGATCGCTACATAACGATCAAAAGACATGGCAGCCAGTAGGTAAAATTCTGTACCAGCTAAGAAGAGGGAAAAGAATAATTGAGATGCACAGCCATTGTAAGAAATGCTTTTGTTTTTAGTCATGATGGTGATCAGGAATCTGGGACTACAGATTGTTGTCAATAAAACTTCCAGGAAGGAGAAATTTCGGAGGAAAAAATACATGGGAGTCTTGAGGCGGGAATTCAGCAAGGTGAGAAGAAGGATGGATAAGTTCCCCATCACACTCAACATATAGTTTAGAAAGAGATATATAAAAATCACAATTTGTAATTGTGGGTCGTCAGTCAGTCCCAGGAGAATGAATTCTATTTCTCTTGACTGGTTCTTCATTTCAGATTTGAGTCCCATTAAACAGACATAGGGAAGCAACTCCAAAAGTGGAAATAATTGGAGTTTTAAAAAGCTATAGACATAAAAAAAATATCAGAAATGTAAACAAGTTCGAAATGTTGATCCAATTTGACATGACAGAGATACCTAAAATTACAGCATAGATCAACTTAGGCAGACTCTGACTTTTCCATTTAAGCTGCAGTTATTTTTATAACACTACTAAATCCTTTCTTTTTCCCCACTTGAACTTGAAAGATGATTTAAATTTTAGCTGATCCCTACCAAATGAGCTGAATTCTGTTTAAACATTCTAAATAGAGAGAACGTAAGTATAACTTGAAATGTATTTTCTACATATATTTCATATATCATTGAAAATGATCTTATAATATCTAGACAAGTATACTAGTGTCAATTTACGATGCTTATTCAAAAATTCTTAGCTCATCAAAATACTTTTTAAATATATGGAATGTACAGAAATTACATATTTTCTCTGTGATTGAAATACTCATATATACCATTAATTATTTTATCCCATTGTGGTACTTCATTGTTCCTCTACCTCATTTCATTCAATTACCATTTTGGAGGGGTTTCAAATACATCGGTCTTCTCATAATCAGTTGTATTTAATCAGGAAGTATTGAATATTGCACCCACAAAAAAATAGAAATGTATATGACAGTTTAAAAGTCAGTGAATATTACAACTTGTGGTTGCAGAATGGGTCTCATTTATGATCTAGATACCTATTCAAAGTTATAAATTACTTACCATATCCAGGATATATTGATATAACTTTCCCCCTGTGGGAATATGGTAGAAACAATAGTGAAAAATAAATGAAGAATATTCTCCCTTTTATAATACCATAACACAGTCAATTATTTCAAAAAGAAATTTAATTCCAATATTTTTCTGGAAAAAAATTCAAAACAGATGTGCAATCTGGAAATTATATGCATCTGCTAATATCTTCCAGTTTCACTCGCACTCATTAAAATCACAGGACCCAGATATTACAGGTAATTCAACTAAAATCCTCTTTCATGCCAGATAAGATTTATTTTCTGGAGGTTTATCTTATATATTTGAATCAAGAAAAACATCTTCATAAACATTCTAAATGAAAATGTGATGCTCTAAATGAAAAGATGTTTGGGAAATCTCTCAGATGAATGGAACCCAAATTTGTAACACAGAGTTATTGCTTCCAATCATACTCTAATAAAAGCCACAGTTTTATCATTTTCCTCATAAGAAACACGAAGGGATTAATTGGAATAGAAAGAGGAAGGAAAAAGAAATGCCCTCTGGAGACTGGCATCAGGACACACCAATTAAGTACAAAAAAAAAAGAGAGAGAAAGAGGAAAACAAAGAAGCAAGGAATTAAAAACCACTGTGAATTGTTTTAACTACAAAACTGAAGGGACATTCTCCCTAAAGAGAACTAGGAGATTTAAACTCTATATTTAATGCCAACAAGAATTTCAGATATTCCACTGCCCCGGGACAATATCATCTATTCACTGGAAAGAGGGTTACCCCAAAAAGAACCCTTCTCTTTTTTCCATTAGGCTATATATTAGGATTGCATTAACTTAATTGTGACCCATCCCCCAAATTGGAAACCGCCACGGCCTGGGTTCATTTCCCAGTCAGGGAACCACACCAAACGTCTGTCTGTCGACTGTCATACTGTGGTAGCTGCCTGCTGCTGTGATGCTGAAAGCTTATGCTACTGATATCCCACTTCTGAAAAAATTGGCCATGAAAACCTTATGAACAGCAGTGGAGCATTGTCTGATATAACGCCAGGAGACGAGAAGATGGCACAAAAAGATTGGACAGCGTTCCACTCTGCTGTACACAGGGCAGCCAGGAATCAGAATCCGCTCAAGGGCACTAACAATAAAGTACTTAAATTGTTCCCTATTTATTTTTATTTTAAAACAATATAAAACATACGGAAAGAAATACACAGGAAGGATCTTTGAGTCCTGAACCATTTGATGCTCCATCTGCTACTCAGTATACTAGGGTGTATTTACGACAAAAAAGAATATTCTACAAGATTAGCACAATACAACCTTCATTATCAGGACATCAGCATTGTTACATTATTATAATGTCTAATTCCCCAATCCTATTCAAGTTTCACCAATTCTCTAAAAATTTTCCTTTATAGAAAAAATAATATAATTTAGAATTACGTGTTTCATTTAATTGTCAAAATTTTTAGTCTCCTTTAATTTGGGATAGTTCCCTGGTCATTCCTTAACTTTCAAGAATGTTGTCTGAAAATTATTTTCCAGTAATTAGATATTATGTCACTTAACTTTTGTCTGAAGTTTCTGCATGATTACATTAGATTTATTAACCTTTGGCAGGAATATCACAGAAGTGATGATGTGTTCTCATGGAATCCTATCAGGTGTCACACGATTTCATTTTTTCCCCTTATTGATGATGTAGTTCTTTTATTTTTTGAGTACTATGGCTGTTTACAGGATTGTTCACCATAAAGCTACTCTTTTATCTTTGAAATTAATAAGTATTTTGTGTAGATACTTTGAATCCTATGTAAATATCTCAATCTTTGGAAATTTTCCAATTTATAGAATAATTACTTTATATCGTTATTTATTTGTGTTTTCCAATTTTATTCCTTATTATCATTATTTATTTTGATGCTCAAGTGCCTCAGACATGACCAGTGTGGATCTCTTCAAGATTGTTCCCTTGTCTTTTTGACATGCTCCATTGATTTTTGAGAGCTTCTTTATTCTCTGGCACCAAAAAGTGCTCCAGGATCGTCTTGTACATTTTCTGCACCAACTTTGCCTAAACGATTTCTTCAAGGAGTCTTGTTTTTATTTTATAGTGAAGAAAGTTATTTCAAAGCCAAGATCTGGATACTATGGGTATTACATATGCTCATTGTTACTGGGAATCAACATTCCCAGACCTTTACAGTGGACAGATTTACACACACACACACAAACACACTTATACATACACATATATGCACATACACATATATATATACACACATATAAATATACACAGAGAGGTATGTATATATGTATATACGCACACTCATGTATTTACACACATGCACATATATATATACACACACATTATACAGGTATTTATACCTAGCTGTGTTTCTATAATCTCTCTATATTGAATAACAGGAGTCCATTCTAATAAATCAATCCAGCACCACAGAGTTTATTCCATTGTGTTCATTTGATGTGCAATTGGAAAAAAATTGTGGCTTAAGATGATGTTTCCTTCAGAGATGTTTAAGTTTTGATTTGGCCAGGCACCTGAAGCCCTTAGTAACCCAGGATAATCTCAGTCCAAATGCACATATTGAGATGATATGAAGCTGAAAATGTAGTACCTGTGAGAGTCTGCCTACTAGAGTCTCTCAACTCAAAATTAGGGGTGTTCACCAAGTCTCCTGACATGCCCTATCTCTGTCTCCCCGGACACAGGAATCAGTGAAAAACACTGATCTTTCCTCAGTGATGACACTTCTGAATCAGCAATTCCCTCAGCGAAAATGAGACCCCCCAAAGGCTAAACTTATTTTCCTGGATCTCTCTTCCCTGTATGCTGGCCTGATAATTCTTCCCTATCTTGTTATCTCTCCAATTTATGTCAAACACATGATTTTCATATTTCTTATTCCTTCCAGCTGATTTCCATGTGAAGGTTGGTATATATTCAAAGTTCTCTGAAATCACTTTCTTCAGAGTGATGTTAATGACATTTTCCTAAAGAAAAGGGATTGAAACTCATCTTCAGATATTTCATGCTCTGTGAAGTTAAGCCAGTTCTATGTAGGTTGTTTATCTATTCCCAATCGTTTCAGAAGAGTGCTTTTATATATCACAGATACTAATCATTTCTTGCTACAAATATTGCCTCTCAATTTTTGGCTTATATTTTCAACATTCTCTGATGTTTTTGAAGAACTGATGCTCAGAGCTATTTCTCCACCTAAAATAACTTTCGACTCCAACTCTTAATGATTTTGCTGCATACACAAGCCTAATTTGACAGTTACCATTCTCTGTCATTTTTTGAGATATCATTAAACTCTCTTTGTATCACAAAATGCTGTTGAATTATTATTTGCCGTATGTGTCTGATCTATCTTTACTTTCTGACTGCCCTTAAAATCTTTTCTTTATCCTTGCGGTGTCAGCAATTCCACGATGATTTGCTGACTCACGGATTTCTTTTTATTTAAACTTGCCTAATATTTATTTTGTTTCCTAAAAATGCAAGTTGGTGCCTTTCATCAATTATGGAAAGTTAGTAGCCGTTATCTCTTAATAAAAGTTTTTACTTGTTCTAGATATGTTCTCCTATTAGATATCCAATCAAACATATGCTAGAACATCTCATTATATATGCAGTGTTTTGTGAACTCTTTCATACTTATATCATCTTACCTTTCTACACTGTATCCTAAATAATTTATTGAGAAGTGTTTTCCTGTTGACACACTCCTCAAATATATCAATTAACTGTTTAACTTCCATCTAGAATTTAATTTCAATTATATTTATTTTCATTTCAATAAGTTCTATTTTTTTCAAATATTTTTCTTCAATACTCTCTTATCCGTAGATAAAATTGCCTAACTCTCTTATTTCTTTAAGCTATTTTACATTATTTGATAGACTATGTGATTCTTCAAACTTCTACAATATTTGTGACTTTCTTATTTCAGCAGTTTGTTGTTTCTGCTTGTGATTACATGTGATGACCTGCCACGCATGTATCATGAGATATTTTACTGTGAAGTCACGTTCTTTAGAATAGTATCTGTGTGTATGTTTGAGTTCTACAAAGAGGATTGGCATTTGCAGCTGCTGAGTGTTTGGGTGCTGATCACTGGGACCTCTGTTAAATACATTTTGAGTTGGTTGTATTCAAACTTTAGGGGAGTATGCAATCTACTTCCAAATATGTTTGTGTAGCAATAATAAAGAAGTTCTAAAGGAAGCTTTTTTTATTTCTTCCACCCATATCCAAGGTCAAGGGAGGCAAGAGTCCACATCTATCTCTCTTTGATGAAGATCTTATATGTCTTATTCAGATTTTGAGGGATATAAATTTTCCTAGTTACAGCTCAATATATCTACATGTAACACAACTAAACACTGTATATGGAATCCGAACTTTGCTTCATTACCCCATTTTCTGAAGTCCAGTAAGTTAACACCTGGGCCAACACTTGTTCCCTGTCTCTTCCCTGTGATGATCTGTTTCAGGACTCGTTCACTCTTTCTATCTTTCTAGACACTGCAAATTTCACTTACTTTTCCACCAGCTCAGCCATTCACATTTTCACTTTCCTTTTCAATTTATTTTAGAACTTTTAGGCTTTTGTACCAAGATTATTTTAAGACATCTGACTGCCATATTTTAGGAAGTAAAAGACTTTCTCCTTCCTTATATTCCTAAGGTTGGATTTCTATTAAACTATAACTATGTACGTATTGTCTGAGAGTGTATTACTTTTCTGTGGATATTGTAATAAATTATGACAAAATGGGTGCTTAAAACAATGAAAATTTATTCTTTCACAGTTCTGGAGGCCAGAAGTATGAAATGGGCTTCACTGGGTCAAAATCAACTTGTTGAGAGGGCTGTGCTCCCTCCAGAGGCATTAGGGGGGGATTCCATTTCTTGCCTCTTTCTGCTTCTGGGGCTGCTGGCTTTTCTTGGCTTGTGGCCATATTATCCAATATCTGCCTCTGTGTTCACATTTCCTTCTCCTCTTAAATCTGTGTCAAATATCCCTCTGCCTCTCTTTTATAAGGACACTTGTGATTGCATTTAAGGCCCACCTGGATAGTCCAGGATAATCTCCCCATTTTAAGATCTTTTACTAATCACATCTGCAAAAACCTTTTTTGGAAATCAGGTAATATGTACAGGTTCCAGGGATGAGGTCTTGTTATCTTTAGAAACCGTTATTGGCCTATCAGTTTCATCATTATCAATATCTCCTCACTAGCAGATTTATTATTCTCATTATTCTGGTTACTATATGAATTGGTATGCTAAGAGGGAGTTGATTAATTTGGTAATCAGGATCATGGACAGATGTAAATTTTAAAAATTTTATGGTCATTTATTGCGGAAATTTTTTTTCAAATAATATATCCTGATTCATAGCATCAAATTTGTTTTATTTAATTCCCCAAGATTGTCTCCTTATCTTTATATTCCTTACATTGTATGATAATTAAATTGACAAACAAATTGTACTATGTATTGGCTACTACTCAGTGCTAAGCCCACCATATATATTATCTCATCAAAGCAAAAAATATCTCCATAATAGAACAAAGCTCTTACTATCTCCTGTTAGCCAACTAGGAAATAAATGGCTGGAATGATTAATTAACTGGCTATTACAGTACAACTAAGCAGTTGGAAGTCAGGATTGGAAAGAAGATTTCCAAGGAGGTTATTAATGACTGTTAAATTGGTTCATAATTTTTAAGAATTAATAGCTATTTAGTGGTATTTATTTATCAGTTCTAATTTTGCAAATACTAAACAGGTTATGTGAAATTTGACAAATGTATAACTACAAAAAAGCAAGGAAGTTGTCACAACATTAGAGGGAATTCCTTTTCAGATGTGTCTTCAGCCTAGTCAATCAGCCATGAAAGAGGGCAAAAAAAAAAAACCAAAATAAACTCATGAAACCAAATTAATACCTTAAGGACATAGTTTTTTTTTTCCTTCCAACAAAGAAAAAATCAATGTTAGAGATTATCTTCAAAATTCAGAATATTTGAGTTACAATAAATTGTGTTCAAAATTACTAAGAACTTGATAACTGATACACTGACGGAATAATGTAGGAAATAAAATGTATGTTGACTTTGAATATGAATCTGTTTGAGTCTAATATGTCATTTACTTGGAGTTTACAAGCCTGTCATGAAAATGAGTAGATCCTAGAGGGAGTTTTTGGAAGACGGTGGAGCAGGAAGCACCAGGAATCTGTCTCCCACCTACATAACAATCATACTGATGGAATCTGTCTGATGTAATCATCTTGGAACTCTAGAGTCTGTTGAAGGCTTGCAACTTCCAGGAGATGGGTGGGATGACAAATTGTTGTTAATTTCTGTAATTTCGGCTCTTAGCACAGTAGCAGCTACTTATCCCACCCCCACATCCATGGCAGGTGGCTATGCATGTGTTCCTGAAGCTTGCAGGAGCCAAGGTGGGAAAAAGGATCCTGTCCTCCAAATATCACAATCTATACTCTGATCCTTGGTTGCTGCTTCTGACCACAGATGTGCAGACAAAAAGGCAGGCAGCCAGGGGCCGGCCCGGTGGCGCAAGCGGTTAAGTGCGCGCGCTCTGCTGCGGCGGCCCGGGGTTCGCTGGTTCGGATCCCGGGCGCGCACCGACGCACTGCTTGGTAAGCCATGCTGTGGCGGCGTCCCATATAAAGTGGAGGAAGATAGGCACAGATGTTAGCCCAGGGCCGTCTTCCTCAGCAAAAAAAGAGGAGAATTGGCGGATGTTAGCTCAGGGCTGATCTCCTCACAAAAAAAAAAAAAAAAAAAAAAAAAAAAAAAGGCAGGCAGCCATTGCTGTTAAAACTTTCCACATTGTTGTAAGCCTTTCCTCTATGGGTGAAGTGACTTTCAGAGGATTTAAAGGGCTGGAGCCCCTTTCCCCCTCTTCGTTTTTCACTTTTCCCCCTTTTGGAAGCCAGACATTAAAGCCTAGGACATTCAAAAGTAAATGCGTATACAGGGAAAATTAGGAAGTGACTGCATGCCCAGGGAAAGGCACAGGCTCAGAAGAGACCCTAGAAGACCTTAAGTTTACCTTAGGCTCATACTTGGCACAGAGAAACCCTAAAACAATCAAAAAAATAAAATAAAATGAAACGAAACAGAAACAATAACACAAAACACCATCCTTGGGAAAAGAGAAGAATCTGAATTCCAGAGTTTCCACATTACTGGATTCAAGTGTCCAATGTTCAAGAAAAAATCACAAGCATGAAAAGAAAGAGGAAAGTATGGCCCATTCAAAGTAATTAGCAGAAATTGTCCCCAAAAAAGACTTAATTGACTAGATCTAATAGACAGATCGACTAGACAAAGACTTTAGAACGACTATCTTAAAGATTCTAAAAGAACTGAAGGAAGATGTGGAGAAGTCAAGAAAGCCATGTATGAACAAATGGAAACATCAAAAATGAGATAGAACACCTAAAAGAAACCAAAAAGAAATTATGGAGATGAAAATTACAATAAGTAAACTGTTATCAAGTGTATTAGTCTTTGCCAAAATATGAAAGAACTTAAGCTTTGTTCATTTCTACCCCCTGATAAATATGGAATACTACATCTAAGTGCAAAATACCTAATATTCTGAAAAATACCTGAAATATTTACAAAATTGACCATGAGCTTAGAATAAATGAAGTTTCAAAAAATTACACAGGATTAAATTCTTACAAGTATGCTTTGTAGTCATCATGGAATTAAGCAAGAATCAATAGAATAGAAAGTCTTTAAGTATTTGGAAATTAAGCAAAATACTTCTAAATAGCCAATTGGTCAAAAAAAGTAATCAGAAAGGAATTAGGGAAAATTTTGAACTATATGATAAAACATAGCATATCAAAATTATGAGATATTTACTAACGACAAATTTACAGAAAATTTACATAATTAAATGTACGCATTAGAAGACATAAATGCTTGATATCAATCCTCTAAGTCAGTACTGGCTAATAGGGTAGCCACTAGCCACCTATAGCTATCAAGCACATGAAACGGGGCTAGTGTGACTGAGGAAGTCAATATTTAATTGAACTTAATACTGAATATTTTACATTTATATGTAGACTATATGTCCACATGTGGCTTGTGAATATAATATTGGACAGTACAAATCTAAGTAATCCTCTCAATAGCATACTAAAAAAGAGGTAAGTGACATTCAAATATATTTGATAGACAGATAATTGAGATAGAATTTAACTACAAAAATTTCACCTTTTTGGGGTGTATAGTTTGATGAACTTTGACAGACATATGTAGTCATGCAACCAGCACTACAATCATGATATGAAATGTCTCCATTGCCCTAAAAAGTCCCCTCATGACACTTCTGTAGTCAACCACTTCTCCTCACCCTCAGCCCCTAACCACTGACAAGATTTCTGTCCCTATAGTTGAGTGTTTTCCAGAATTATAGAAATGGAATCATAGAGTATGTAGATATTGTATCCGGCTGCGTTCACTTAGCCTAATATTTCTAAGAATTAATTGTATTTTTTATATATCACTAGTTTATTCCATTGTATGCATATACCACAATTGTTAGACCATTCATCAGCGGAGGGACATTGGATTGTCTCCAGGTTTGGGCATCAATGTAAAATGCATTTAATAGGTAAAATTTAGTTCATTTGAAGGATCAAAAGAAATTCCATCAAAAATCCACCCAAGCTTCACCTTATTAATCTGATAATAAATTATGCACAATTAATACTTATAAATAATATATTTATACCCACTAGGTGACAGAGTGTAAAATTGTTTATAATAAAGTCTAAAATTGCCCCTGTTGCTCACTGGAAGCAAGGCAATGTCTTGTGCTGGTGTAAACCAGCTTAAGATTCCCCAGTGTTGTCCCAGGACAGCGAACTGCTGATGATCCTTTCAAGATGTCATTGTTTTTTGAAATCACTTCTGATACTCTTCTGGGATACTTTCACTTCAGCTTTTATTTAAAGTAGATCACAAAAGTGTCTTTTATTAGCCAGTAACTAGTACTTTTGGAACTCTGATCCCCAGAGAAGAGTTTTTCTTTCTTTGTTTTATTTCAATAGATCCCTTGAGTCTGTAGTAAGTAGAAAATGATAAAACTGCAGCACCTTGTATGTGTACAGCGACAATGTGGAATGTCTCTCTTGGAGCAGTTGCTTATCCTTCATCAGATGATGTCCTGAGTGTTTTTCAGTTGTAGCTTTTAATTTTATTTCATTTTAAAGAATAAGGACCTATTCTGGGGTTTTGAATGACAGCAACTATAAGAACAAAGTTTCACAAAATGCAACTTATCTGGAATAGAAGATGGGTGTCCATTAAAATTATTGATACTTGAGTTCCAAACTTCACAGTGAGTATAAATTTGAGGGAACGTGGAAATTCTTTACAGAAGCACAATATGTCCACATTGCCTCTTCCCACAAAAATCAATGTTATAAATCTCCATGTTGATAATAAAATATGATAAGAAAAGAGTAAAATTGCAATTAATTATGTTAACATAAATCTTTTCCATGAACACATAGGGAAACAATACATACAACAGATCCAAGAAGGTACGTCAACTATAATTTTAACATCAAAATCAGAAATTAAGTCAAATACACAATAAGTCCAATTCAGGGAATTTAACTACTATATTTTCATGTTTTACAATTTTTTTAATGATAGAGTCATTTTATGCTTGTGTATTATCAGGTATTATAATCTATTTTATTCGTATACAATTGCATCTAAGTTTCACTTTCTCTTATTCTCTTTGTGAATTATGTGTTGCCCTGGGTAAAGTGATGGGAAAATATACTGAGCAACTCCTCTCTATAATTTGAGAAAACATAGTTGTAGAACCATCTGTTAGACCCACATGGTAACAGAAATTGTATGACTAACTCCTAGAACACACTTTTTCAAATCAGAGGTAGAGAAAGATGAGAGTCATAGCAAGGACAGAAATACATAATTTTACAATAAAAGCTTGTGACCAGTTAGTCATTGAAGTCTGCAAGACTTCAGTTGCCATTAAAAGCATTAAAGCTATTCACTAATATCTTCTTTGGAAAATTACATTAAGCTTGGAAAAGTTTGTTTTATATTTTCAAAATAAGAAAAAAAAAGAAAGAAATAGAATAGCAATATTAATAAGACAAATACAAAAGAATAAAGATAGCAAACATTGCTCTAGTAATCTATTTCTTTTAAAAGTATACAGGTAATGCATGTAATGAAATACACTGGCCTGTTTAACATAACAGAGGGATAGTACAACATGGAAGTAGATAGAATTCTTATATGTAGAAAGGGTAGGGAGTAATATAATTTCTGGAGTATTCAATAGTTTTATAAATAATATGGAGGAATTAAAAATATAGTGCCCTAAATTGTGTAGACACATAGAAGAATACATTTCAAAAAGGATAATTGAAAAAAGACTCAATATTTTAAACTAAAATATGTTGCTTGTTTTTGTCGTGTTTTGCTTTGTTTTATTTGTTGTATATAGTGGAAAACAACTGTTCATTTGAGTATAGCAGAGACAGTCAAGAAAATTAATAATAATAGTGGTGTATTCTCAGTAAAGAGAAAATTTCAAAACTATTATAATTCGTATCTTTACCTCATCACTGGATATCAATACTGACTTAGCCATTGATCATCACAGGCTTTGTAATATAACCCTAAATCTTGGTTTTGAAAAATCACCCTGATACTCACTCTCAAAAGAAAAACCAACTTCGTGCATTTGCACAGGTCGAATAGAATGATAGAAAAACGTATTTAAAATAACTCGTACGCTTTTACTTAAATTATACATGCAGAGTATTGTCCATTGTGAAGGGATGGGCAAAAATACATATTAACCAAAAAACAAAATGTTCAAGCCCCAGAGGAAAAATTCTGAGGAATATTATAATAAAGGGAACTAATGTATGGCAAAGTATTTAGAGTTTTTGGTAGCATGTAATTATGCATTATTGGCAATTTCATACTGGAGAAACCATTTCCAAATGGATAAGTTAGAAATATAAACCTTTTTCTGCTTTAGGTTACACATATAATTTAGGTTAATGTATACATATATTTAACAAAATATATATTTATTTCTTTAGTTTATAGATTTAAGTTAATTTATATATACTTAGATTATTATATACATTTAGGGTAATTTATCTATATTTAGGTTTACATAGGTTAATATACATATAGGTTAATTTATATTATATGATATTATATAAACATATACATTCATTTTTTTTTCTTCTCTTCCTATGTAGATTTGATAATGCTCCCAAAAGAGAAATGAAGAACCAGTCAATTGAAATAGAGTTCATTCTCCTAGGATTTACAGACGACCCACAATTGCAAATTGTGATTTTCCTGTTTTTGTTTCTTAATTACACATTAAGCCTGATGGGGAATTTAATCATTATCCTCCTCACCTTGCTGGATCCTCGCCTCAAGACACCAATGTATTTCTTTCTCCGAAATTTCTCCTTTTTAGAAATCATATTCACAACAGTATGCATTCCCCGATTCCTGATAACCATTGTGACTAGAGAAAAAAGCATTTCATATAATAATTGTGCAGCTCAATTATTTTTTATTCTTTTACTGGGAGTTACAGAGTTTTACCTCCTGGCCGCCATGTCCTATGACCGCTATGTTGCCATCTGCAAACCCCTGCATTACCCAATCATTATGAACAGCAAAATGTGCCATCAGCTGGTACTCAGCTCTTGGGCAACTGGGTTCCTAATCATCTTTCCCCCATTGGTCATGGGACTCAAGCTGGAATTTTGTGCTTCCAAAGTAATTGATCACTTTATGTGTGAAACATCTCCTATCCTGCAGATCTCCTGCACAGATACTCATGTCCTAGAATTGATGTCTTTTGTCTTAGCTGTGGTGACACTGGTGGTCACATTGGTACTAGTGATTCTCTCTTACACTTGCATCATTAAGACCATTCTGAAATTCCCTTCTGCACAGCAGAGGACCAAAGCTTTTTCCACCTGCACTTCCCACATGACCGTTGTCTCCATGACTTATGGTAGCTGTATCGTTATGTATATTAAACCATCTGCAAAAGAAAGAGTGACTGTCTCCAAAGGTGTAGCTTTGCTGTACACCTCAGTTGCCCCTTTACTAAACCCGTTCATTTATACCCTAAGGAACCAGCAGGTAAAAGATATCTTGCGGGATATGTTACAAAAGATGCTGTGTTTTTCAAAAAAACAGTTGTAAAAAATGCTACAAATCACAACCTTACCATAAAAAATGAAAAAAACATGTTTCATGCATTTCATCTGATCATGTTTTTTTACCTCATTAGTTATCTCACACAGGAGATTCTCTTGAAGAATCTTGTAGGTGTTCCACCCTTACATTTTATTTTTCCTTATGAAAACATTTCACCCTGCTATGATAACTTACTCTATTCCAGTCTGTAATCCACATTTTAAATAACATTTCCTTATTGAATATTACTTTCCAGAAACCATGACTTTGAATAAAATATGCCTTGTATAAGTGTAACTTGCTGCATGTAATTGGTTAAATCATTGAACATATGTTTGTGTATCTATCTTATTCCAGACGTTGTGAGGGGCTCAATTCTTGCCTTTAAAAAGCTTGCATCACCTAAAGGAGACAAGCACATAACCCCAATAGTGCTATACAGTGTTTAATTAGTGCTGTAATAAAGGTCTGCAAAAATATCATGGGGCATAGTGGATGGCTTCTAAGTAATTTTGGAGATCTAGGAGGGCTTTCAGGAGAAAGTAATAATTATACTGAGACTAAAAATATACTGAAGGAAAGAAGATTGAGATTTCAATATATGCAAATAACAGAGGTGTTAAATAACTACCTACATTTGGAAAATTACTATATCTAATGATTAGAACAGGATTTTGAAATATTCAACTTGTTACTAAAGGCTTCATTACATACACAGTGTAGGTCACTGTACAGAGTACAAAAACCTTTTATGCCTCAGTTTCTCCATATGTAAAGTAGGAGAAATGTAACCCACACCTCATGGTTTAGTAAATATGTGTTACTAGAACTGTTAGCACTCAGAAAAAGACAACACATTTTGAACAATTCAAAAATATGCTGCAACGAATACTTGATATGCTTTTAAGAAGACAGTGGTTAAAACATGAAGTGACATGTTTCAGAATAGTGTTTTGGACTTTAATTTGATATACCAGTAATTTTGAAAGTTTCCGTGTATAAGAATCACCTAGGTAGTCTTATAAATGTAATTTCAAGTTACCTTTCCTCGTGTGCCTGACTCATTATATCTGGGATACCTTAAATATATCCAACATTTAAGAAACACCCAGGTTGGGGCTGGCCCTGTGGCCTAGTGGTTAAGTTTGGTGTGATCCGCTTTGGCGGCCCAGGTCTGGTTCCTGGGAGTGGACCTACACCACACATCAGTGGCCATGCTGTGTCGGCGATTCACATACAAAATAGAGGAAGCTTGGCCCAGAGGTTAGCTCAGGGCAAATCTTCTTCAGGAAAAAAAAAAAAAAAAGAAAGAAAAAGAAAAATAAACTTAGAAAAATATACACCCAGGTTATTTTGAGGTGCTATTCTTTACCTGACACTTCCAACAAACAGAATCAGGGAAAGTATATTTAAGGTATAATCTTTAATATTCATCTTTTCTCTTTTTGGAAGATTGTTCTTGAAAATGATATTGAATATGAACTCTCTCAGAGTCAAGGGGACAAGTGAGAAGACCATTACCCAAAAGTATTGAGAAATTTTAAAGTTTAGTATACAAATGTGACAGCGGGTCTAAAATACAGATAATAGAGTCAGAGATATTTAGGAATGGAATGAGAGGTTTCATTAAACTTTAGATTGCAGGGATAATGAAGTGGGAGGAATATTACTCCTTCTTATTCACTCCCCATTTCCGCACTCACCAAATACACATGGAATGATTTTAAGGAACCATTTTATAATTATCTCATAAAAGTTTTAGGTCACACAGAAATTACCAAAAAAGGCATAGTTATCCATGAAGGACAAGATTCCTCAACCTAATGAGGAATTAAAATGAACCAAGAAACAGATATTTCAATGTTTTATTGTTATGATTATTATTTGCTGCATTCCTGGCTTGACAGATATTGGAGTATGGCTTAGGTTCTAATTGTTTAAAATTTGTTACAACAGTCCGTTAAGTCACCCATTTATCCCACAGGGAAATGATGTATTATCATGTTTTTCCCTCAACCTCCCGCAGCTCCTCTTCCTCAGGCCCCTACTCCCCTCAGAAATCAAGGTTTTCTGGAGTCCTGTTTTAATATTAGAGAACAAACACCTATATGGATGAAAAACCTTAGAAATATCTGTCTGTTTGTGCGCGTCTTCACTTGTAAGTAAATTTCTTCTCAAAAAGCCAAAGGGAAAGTAATATTTTATTTTATCTGAGCTTTGGGAGTATTGCCATAGGTCTTTAACCAGGAACTAATTATAACTGTTCTAGTTTACTGCTCTTTAATATTTTGTTAAGTAATATAGTAATCAGAGCAGCCTGTCCCTCCATCCCCGGATATTGGAAGTTTCTCTCCACAGGACAGAACCTGCACTCTGTTTACAATGTGACACATAATGCTGATGTTCTCATGTCTCATGTCCTGGAACTTCCTCCATCCACTTTCCCAGTAACTCTATCAAGGAGTCTTTCTTTCTTAGTTACATTGTTGAGGAGAGTTACATTCTCATGTCATTGGGATGTTTACTTTTTACTTTACATTTTCAACTGGACCTCCTAGGAGCATATTCCAAGTGGAAAAGTAGAAGTGCATGAGATAGCAGATCAATTATCACATCGACCTGAACCTTTTTACTCTAGAGTTACAGCAATTCTAAGAATTAGATTTTGCTTTTGAATTAAGACAATTCTCTCATTTCCTCTAGAGAAACAATTAGCCCCTCAAATTTAATTTTATTATATTGGAATGATCATGCATCTTGATAAAAACAGCATGGAGAGAGAGAAAGTGAGAGACAGAGAGAGAGAGAGAGATAAAGAGAGAGAGAGATGGGGACAGGGGGCAAGAAGAGAGAGTTAGATTTCAACTAGATGAGATTTAATTTTTTCAGAGTGTCTGAATTAACCCGACCCTTACACAAATCTTTCCTCCATTTTCTGAAGGCCTGGATTATATCTTTATAGTATAAAATTACAGCATGATTTGATTTTCATTATCAAAATACACTTTTGTGTGTGTATTAATTTTATCTCTGAGGAAAGTCAACCCAATGATCTCAGGTAACTTTCCTCAGATCATGTAAGTGGTTAGTGATGTGAGAATTCCATTGCCAGGACCATAAACCTATCTTCATTTTTATCACCATCTTCATCTTCTTCATCACTATTGTCATCACATTTCTAAAACATTCAAGTCTATGAATAAAACTGACTCAGATTTCCTGTTGACATATGAAATCACTATGTCTGTTTATTTGCTCTCAGATTTAAAAAATTTTTGAAGAAAGAAAGAAAACATTCTTTTTATTTATGACAGTATTGTATTGTCTTAATTTAAGTTCAATTCCTTTACTCTACTACTTAGTTTGCATACTGCATTGATAGAAAATTAGTTCAAGTATTACGATGGACATTGTAAAGGAAGACTTTCAGAGTTTGTGAAGTCATAGGAAAAGACAAACATTTGCCTAGCATGCAAAGGCCACTTTGTGCTAACAACACCCTACTGGACTGGCAAGGATCTCTAAGGTTTTAATAGCTGAAACTTAAATTCCTCATAGTGAATCGATTTGAGAAGCTTTAACTCTATAAGAGGTAAGAAGTAGGCAGAAGAACGTAGAGTCTCTATAAGGTACAGATAATTCTCTCATAAAAATAAGCTCTAGGGAGAACTCTTTTTTTGGTGTTGAGTTGTATGAATTATTTATATATTTTGGAAATTAACCTTTTGTCAGATATACGATTTGCAAATATTTTCTCCCAGTTGATGAGTTGTCTTTTTGTTTTGTTTATGGTTTCCTTTGCCTTACGGAAGCTCTTTAGTCTGATGTAGTCCCATTTGTTTATTTTTTCTTTTGTTTTACATGCCTGAGGGGACATGGTATTGGAAAAGATGCTGCTAAGACCGACGTCAAAAAGTGTACTGCCTATATTAACTTCTTGGAGTTTTATGGTGTCTATAGATGTGTGGTTTTATTTCTGGGCTTTCAACTCTGTTCCATTGATCTGTGTGTCTGTTTTTGTGCTAGTACCATGTTGTTTTGATTACTATCGCTTTGTAGCATATTTGGAAGTCAGGGATTCCAATGCCTCCAGCATTGTTTCTTTTTCTCAGGATTGCTCTGGCTATTCGGGGCCTTTTGTTGTTCCATATAAATTTTAGGATTCTTTGTTATATTTCCTTGAGGAATGTCATTGGTGTTCTGATTGGGATTGCATTGAATCTGTAGATTGCTTTAGGTAATATGGACATTTTAACTATGTTTATTCTTCCAATCCATGTGCATGGAAGATCTTTCCATTTCTTTATGTCATCTTCTATTGCTTTCAACAATGTCTTATAGTTTTCAGTGTATATTACTTTTTTCATGCATATTTTTTAAAGCTACTGAATCTCTAGAATCTTTGTCTTAAATATATTGGAATGCATATCGTGGTTTTTAATCTGTCTACTGTTCATGAATAATATGTTAGTCCTTGCATTCCAACATAAAAATATTTCCATTTGATTGCCCCTTAAGTATTTCCATTAATCTCTTTCCTTCTATTATATTAAAATATGAATTTTCATTTTTTGGTCATTATCTGTGGAATTTTTATGATGCAGTAGACCAAAGATAACTAGTACAGGCATTACTTCTTTATTTCATTGCCGTTTCCTATTTTTCATAACTTCTGAGTTTCACTAAACAAAGAAATTGTCTTTAACCTTGAACTGAGTATAAATACGTCTGTTAGATTTCCTCAAGAAGTAACGAATAGCTGGTCTCTAATTTTATCCCCATGATTCATACAATGCAACTACAAGTTCATAGAGTTAAAGAAAATGAATTAGAGACTCTTTTGTACATAAAAAATGTTATTACATTATATTATATATATACATAGTCAGAGTGTATAGAATTTTTTACTTCTCTATTGAAAGGAATAGGTCAAATAAGACAATTTAAAGACATATTTAATACTCTTACTTGTACTTCCAAAATTTTTCTCTAACTTCTGATTCAAAAAATAAGTTAAACTTAAAACTTGACTTACTTTATGCAGGGTATATTGGGATTTCTTTTTTTGTTATAGCATGTAGTAGAATATGTGGACTAACTACAGTAAGAGTGAGAATGATCATTTCAGGACGGTATTCAATTATTAAAGGGATATAGAAAACCAAAATTTTCTTCAGAAGATTCAAATAAAAGAAGAAATATGAGTTTTATTTATTTTTCAAAAATGTTCCCATTTTTCAGCTAAGTTCACGTTCACTACACATCTCAGTGTTCAGACACTACAGAACACTGATGTATCTCCATCGTCTTTTCCAGTTTGGTTAAATTTTCAGAATGTTTTTCTTAATCTTTAACTGGAAGTGTTATGTCAGAGGTCAAAATGTAGGAAGAAATACAATGTTTAAGTACAGAAATTTAACATATCCCATAATTCTAACTAACCTAAGTGTTATCTTTTGGCTCAATAAAGACACAAGGAAACCTGCTGCAATTAGCAAACAGAGTAGATAGGTAAAATATTTCCCTAGAGAATGGTATTCAGAAAGTACAATTTATGTGCAAAAAAAAAAAAGTTTTGTTGTTGTTGTTGTTTTTTTTTTAACAGGGAAAAATGCAATAAAAACATGGATTGTTTCATAGTCCTAAGGCAATATGGGAAAACCTTCTGGTCTAGTTTTCTTACGTAAGAAAATTTCTCTTTCTACTACTAAAATAGTAATAATAATAGTAACAGGTCCATGGCAGACTTTAATATTGCAAATAGATTCAATCTTAAAACAAGGGTTTTAATTTTATATTACTGGAATATTGTCTAAGATTTTTTATTTTATTTTAAGAGAGTGTTTCTGTTGGAAATATGGAAAAAAAAAAAAACTATGGTAGCACATATATTTCGTAACATGAGGGCCTATTCAGGAGAACTTAAATATCTGAAACATTTGGACAGTAGTGATAGAAAAGAGTATGCTCAAAATGAGTCAAAGGGATTGGTTACATATATCATATCAGAGGTCAAGTTCTAAAATATTAAGAAACAAAGTCCCCTATGACTTTGTTATAACCCCAAAAGAAGTCACCAAAAGCAAATCAAACAAGACTTGCCACTGGTGTTTAAATATGAAGGAAAATTATTACCACTATCCATTTTTAAGCAAGCTCCTGGTCTACTCTAGGAATTCTCAGGGTTGAATGGTGGCCCAAACACTTGCTCTTACACAAGAAACACAACGTCAGATCAACGGCTTGAAAAAAATCTATCCTTTCTCAACTGATTTGTCTTTGAAATTTTGTTAAAAATCAGTTTTCTATATTGGTGTCGTCTATTTCTGGACTCTATTCTGTTTTATTGATTCATTTATCTACTTTAAGACAATGTTATACTGCATCTAATACTGTAGCTTTATAGTAAATATTTAAATGAGGTAGTGTTAGCCATCTAACATAGTTCTTTTCTAAAGCTGTTTTGGTGATTCTAGGTGATTCTTTGCACTTCTACATGAATTTAAGAATCAGTTTGTCAGTTTCCCCACACTCACACACGTGCAAATCACCTTCAGGGGTTTTAAATGAGATTGCACTGTATGTACATCATTTCCAGGATGATTGATATATGAAAAATACTGAATCTGACCTATGAACATTATATCTGATCCATGACCATATTTTTATCTCTTTATTTTATTGTAGGTCTTCTTAATTTCTCTTAGCAATGTTGTGTAGTTTTCAGTGTAAATGCCTTGTAAATTTTTGTCAGACTGATTCCTATTTCAAGTTTTTATAATTGAAAGTTGCATTTTTAAAAATATTTATTTTCTAATTTTTAACATACTATATAGAAATAGGATTAATTTTTTATTGATTTCATATTCTGCAATGTTCTAAACTCATTTACTAATTATAGTAACATTTTTGTAGCTTTCATTGGATTTTTCTACTTTGATGATCATGTTTATCTGTGAATAAAGACAGTTTATTTCTAATTTTCTAATCTGGATGACTTTTATTTTAATAGACTTGTTGCACTGCCTAGAACATCCAGTTGAATGCTGAATAAAAGTGAGAAGAGTGAACATCCTATTTTTTTTCCTGATCTTGAGGAGAAAGAGTTTAGTTTTTTAACTTAAGTATGCTCTTAGCTCTAGGTTAATGTGAGGTGCCCTTCATCAAGTTGAGGAGTTCCCTTCTATTCCTAGTTTGCTCAGAGTTTTTTTTTAGCAATAGATATTGAATTTTATCATCTGTGTATGTTTGAATAGTTTTCTTTTATTTGTTAACAGTGAATTACACTAAATTTTATTCTATTGTTAAGCCAACAATGCAATCCTGAGATAGACCTTTCTCAGTCGTGATGTATTATTTTTATACTGTTGGATGCAATTTGATACAGTTTTAAAAAATTTCTGTCTATATTCATGAAGACTATTTTCTGTAGTTTTATTTTCTTTTAATGTCTTTGTCTGTTTTTGGTAGTATGGTAATGCCAGCTGAAGAATGAATTGGGAATTTTTTTCTTCCTACTCAAATTTTTGGAAGAATGCATGTAAATTGGTATTTTAAAAATGTTTGGTAGAATTTATCAAATCTGGACCTATTTTTTTTTCCTATAGGAAGGTTGTTAACTACAAATCTACTTTAACAGATATAGGGTTATTCAGTTTATATATTTCTTCTTGGGCAGTCTTTGGCAGTTTGTGTTTTTTAAGGATTTTGTCAATTTCATATAAATTGTCTATTTTTTGGCATAAAGTTATCATACTATATTCTTCTTCTTATTTTAAAATTTGTAGGATGTGTAATGATGTAATCTTTCTCAATTCTAAATCGGCATTCATATTTACCCCTGATCATTCTAATTAAGACATATCAATTATATTTATCTTCTAAAGAATTAGCTCTTTTCTTTTTCTTTTTTTTTAAAGGCTTAAAATGTATTTTAATAAGTTGATAGCTTTTTTCTTCATTGTTTTTTGCTATTGTTTTCTGTCTCATAGCTCAACTTGGGTCATTCAGTGAATATGGGACAGTATTTTCAGCAGATAGTGCAAAATCAATTGAATATCTATCTGCCATAAAATGAACTTCAATCTGTGTCTAAAACTACATAAAAATTACATAAAAATGGATCATGGACATAAATGTAAAACTTAAAACTATAGAACTTCTAAAAGAAAACATAAGAGAAATTCTTTGTGAACTGGGGTTAAGCAAACATACCTTAGATATGACATCAAAGGGATGATCCATTTTAAAAAATTATGAAACTTCATCAACATTAAAATACATTTGCCTTTGAAAGACATTGTTATTATAATTAAAGACAAATTACAAACTGGGAGAATATATTTGCAAATTGTATATCTGATAAAAGGACACCTATCTAGACTATATAAAGAATCCTCTAAACAGTAATAAGAAAGCAATTCACTAAGATGGTGGAATAGGAAACCTAGTCCTTGTTCCCTCACAGAAAAACAGATTTAATAACAATATAAGTAAAAAAATGCCTTTATGAGAAATCCAGAAGCCAGTTAAGAAGTCCCAGTACCCCAGAGGACCACAAAATTGAGATCATCACACTGAAATGGGTAAGAAGAGCAAATTCATCTTACCCATATCAGCCCCTCCAGAAGCTGGCACAGGTCATTTCAAAGAGATCAAGACTCTTCCCTGGAGGGGGAATGGGGTGCAGGGGAGAGTGTGGCTAACATTGAACATCCTCAGCTCTTCAATGTGTTACCTGAGGGGCTGGTATCTGTCTTACCACACATGGAGCCCTGCATATACCATATTGGGGAAAAGACAGCACTAAAGATGAGAAATACACTCTAAAATTTAGGAAATTTCACTTAGATATTCAGGAAAAAAAAGAGTTCTCCCTAGAGCTTATTTTTATGAGAGAATTATCTGTACCTTATAGAGACTCTACTTATAGATTAATGCCAAGATGATTTAAACTTAAATTATTCTTCAACTTAATAAAAATATTGGTGTTGTATTTATAATTTAAAAGAATAAATAAAAATTCTACTTGGAGGAGAAGAGATTTTATGTTCTTGTTTAACTGACCAAAAGTTGAAATGTTTCTTGAGATAAAGCATGGGAGTTTCCATAGATATCTTTCAAATAACGAATAAGAGTCTTTCAATCATAGGCATTTTATTTAAATTCTGGATGATTTGATGAATGAAAAAAAGTGAAGCTGTGGCCATAAACTGATAGAGAAGTACATATCTATTAGAATTTCTTTTAGAAAAATTAATTCAAAACAGCTAAATTTGTGGGCAAATAAATTGGCATGTTAGAATAGATGCAGTTGAGTAACTCGAAAAACAATGTACTAAGGGTGAAGTTGCCCAGAGAATTGAGTGACTAACTCTGCCTTTAAATACAGATAACATTCTTAAGAAGGGTAACATTTGATTGAGTACTTAGGGGTCTCAGGATAGCTTATTAGTTTTGAGACAAGAAGATATTAGAAAGCCCAAGAGTATGGGAGCTTTAGGTAAGGATGATTGCAAGTACGATAAAAGGATACTATAAGTACTCTTTTTATCTTCATTCAGAGTGCTCAATGTGTAAAGAAAAGAAATGTCCTCTACCAGACAACTCAGGAATGTCTGGACAAAAAGCTCAACATAAATATTTAAAAGACATCAAGATCTTCAACTGGAGTAATGAAAACTAAGCCTTCCTGAGTTTAAATTTTCACTATTCTTTTTAGCTTTGTATCTTTCAAAATGATCTTAGCCTCATTGAGCTATAATTTGCTCCTATGTATAAAGCTAATAATAATTATCATATCACGCTGTTGTTTCTGTAATTACATGATTTGTGTAAAACACCTACTGGTGCCCGTAATTTAGAGAGTAGTCAGAAAAATATAGGTCTTATTTTAATATCATATTTGTCCTCTAGCCGACCTCACTAAAGCAGAAAAGGGGAAAGCATTTCAGAGTAAAGCATTTCAGCATTTCAGGTGGAAGCTTTCTCAAGAAATAAATTGTACCTGTATTTAAGAAGTTGTGTTACTTGTTAGAGACTCAATATAAACAAAAACACAACCAAAAATCAGCAGTAGTAAACTACCTAGAGATTCAGGATTCAGAGGCCAATGGTAGCAGTTCTAAAAGATACAATATGAGGAGACACGTCATAGTCAAACTTAAAAAACAGAGAAGACAGATGATGTAACTTTAATCTGCCTAGGAGTGAGAATGGGGAAGTCTTAGTTTAGAAGTGCTAGAATCTTCCTAAGAGTTGAAGAACATCCTCTATGGTTAATAAAGAGTAGATGATAGATATTTAAAAACATAAATACAAGTAAAGCATTACAGAATAGCTCAATGATAAATTACTGGTTGAAATTGGACTGTATGTTTTAAGCAAATTCATCCTGGTTGGCAAATAACAGAATCAAAATTAATCTGAATATTGAGAGATCCTTACCTTTTACTTTTATTATTATCTCAAAATATTATATACATACTTTTCATTTTTATTGCTCTTAAAATTTTTAAAAGTAGGCTAATTCTTCAGGATTATTAGGTCTACTTTCTTAAAATGAATAAAAATGTATACCTAAATTATCAAGGAAAAAAATGTAATAATTTGTTTAAATAACCATTTTTCCTGAAGTCATATTGATGACTCAAATATTTTTTATGATATAGTTCATTCTACATATTCTACATAAACTTATATAATTATCTAGTCAATCACATACTATAGGTAGTTTTATTCCTGCCTATCTTTTATTTTGCTTCCTTCAACACTGTTTTTCAAACACACTTTCTTATAAATAACTAGTTTATTTAGAATGTACTTTAAAACAACAATCTTTTTTTCAATAAACAAATGTTTTCAAAGATGAGCATCAACTCTATGGCTAATCTCTGTTACAATTTCCTTTTAATTATTTTAAATAGAATGTGTACCAATAAATTGGTAGTATTACAAAAATATAAATGAATATTAGTTTTAAGTAGGTTCTATCACAAATAAAGCTTAGTAATAAACATTGCATCACATGCTACATTAAATATAATTCTAAATGAAATAATATTTTATAGTCCTGACTAATTAGAATAGAAAGACAAATGAAACAGAATAAATACTTGGCTAAATTTCTTTCATATACTCAGTGGAAAAGGAAAAGAGATGAGAAAAAAGTCTCTATTAAAGAATATAAAGAATTAACATCTTTAGAACAAATATTTTTGTGAAAATAAAGCTTGGAAAGAGATAAAGATGAATATCAAAGAAATGAAAGGGAAAAAAGAAGGAAACTATGGATTGGAAGCTACTATTGGATACACTGGTATTATTTGAGACTCCTTTGTTCGTTTTCTCTATATATAATGCAATAGCATATTCGCTTTTTTGAGAAAGAAACAACCCTGAGCATCATATTCATGAAGGCTTTTTTCACGTGTTGGTTCCGTAAGGTGTAGATGAAAGCAATGGAGATATTGAGCACAGCAATTCCCTTGGAGAAAGATATTCTTTGTTTGACTAAACGGTTTAAAATACACGAAGATACAGCTGCCATAAGAAAGGGATATCACAACCATTGAAAAGGCCTTTCTCCTCTGACTAGTTGAAGGAATTCTTACAATGGTCAAGGCACTATAGGTATATGATATTGTCACCATTAATAATGTGACCACAAGTGTCACCACAGCTGAGATGAATCCTATCATCTCTAGAAGCTGTATGTCTGAGGAGGAGATCTGCAGGAGGGGAATCGCATCACAGTAGAAATGATCAGCAATGTTGGAGGCAAAGAAGTCAAGGTTTAGGCCTAAGATGAGCGGCAGAAAGATGACAAAGAACCCAGCAAGCCAACTACTGAGGACAAGCTGTATGCAGATTTTACTGTTCATGATGGTGGCATAATGCAGGGGCTTACAGATGGCAACGTAGCGGTCATAGGACACAGCTGCCAGCAGGTACAATTCAGATGCTCCAAGAAGGAAGGCAAAAAACAATTAAGCTGCACGGCTGTTATAGGAAATGTTTTTGTCCATAATTGCCATGGTAGCCAGAAATTTAGGGATGCAAGTAGTAGAGTAGGAAATTTCTAAGAAGGAAAAATTCCAAAGGAAAAAATACATGGGGGTCTTGAGGTGTGTGTCCACCAGGGTGAGTGTGATGATGATCAGATTGCCAGTGATGCTTAGCAAGTAGATGAGAAGCAGGAAGATGAATAATGCAACTTTCAGTTGTGGGTCATCAGTCAAACCTGCTAGGATAAACACTGTCACTCTTGTGTGGTTTCCCATTAATGTCCTCTACTTTTCCAAGTCTAAATAGGAAAAAAAAAAAAAAAAAGAAACAAACAAAATGATACTTCCAATGGAAAAATAACAATGAGAGTGTTTAAGGTAGAGTTAGCAAAGCGATGTTTCAGATAGAGTAACACAATGTTCCTTCATATTTTATAGATGATTATGCCAGGAAGAACAATAGTATTCATTTCCAGAATACCTGGAGAGAGTATTCAATCTATAATTTGCAATTCTACCAAAGAATAATGTATACAATGATAGTAATTGTTGACTGTTTTGGTGTAAATAAATTAGAAGCAAATTAATGGAACTTTTAAAGGATAAAAAAATGTTTCTTCTCTCTTGATAATTTGCAAGAATTGGGATAGATGCCATTTCCTGTTCATTTAAAGAAGTTTGCACACTGGAAACAAAGTGATACCTGTCATAATAAGTACATCAGCCCATGTTTTGCATTTACAGACACACACACACACACACGCACACAAACCTAGCCATAATCAGTACACAGAACTAGCATAATTTTACATCCTTACTCAACTAAACAAACTCAAATGCCTGACTCTTGTGTCATTTACTTTCAAGGCTAATGAGATCCAATTTCAGATAAGTGAATATGAGGCATTGGGAATAATTCTATTTTCTGTTCTTATTAGTATTTCCGTTTCCTCAATTTCTGTTATCACCTCCACCCTTCCCAATTTGTTCCCCAAAATGAAATCAGCAGGAACAGTCTCATAATTTCAGTGTGTGTGGCAAGACACTACAGTTTTCCACTGCAGGTTATGGTTTTGAGAATGGCCCACATAAAGAAAAGAGAAAAGTGAGATAAAATGATGTGGAAGCTAAGAGAAATATATAAATATGGGTTCATGAAATTGAATGAGGCAGGAGAAGGAAAAGAGAGAAAGATAAAGACAAAACTATATGGAAATCTAGAGACCTAAGAAGAGGTTTTAGAGATAGGGTAGTGAGTTTGAGGAAAAAATTAAAAGAAAATTAAAAATATGTAAATTAGTAAATCAAAAGTTAAACAAGTTTTAAAATATTTAAATTAATAAGCAAAATGTTTTAAATTAAAAATATGTAAATTAGTAAGTAAAACCATGTAACGTGCAAAAATTTGTAAGTAAAAATTACAGAGAGAAAATATTACCAATGAAATTTCTCTATCTGCTTCATTCGTTGTAATTCCCATTTTATTCTATGCCTAAGAGGGTGAGTGATGGCTGGACCGGTGGCGTAGTGGTTAAGTTCCTGTACTCTGATTCGGTGGCAGGGGGTTCGCAGGTTCGGATCCTGGGGGCGGACCCCTGCACCGCTCAACAAGCCATTCTGTGGCAGTGTCCCATATACAAAATAAAGGAAAGTGGGCAAAGATGTTAGCTCAGGGCCAATCTTCCTCACCAAAAAATAAATAAATAAATAAAATGCAGAATGAAAACATGAACAATTTTGAGTTCAATGTGGCCTGAAAGAGATGAGGAGTGAGCATTTGATAAATTTCAACTCATAATGATCCACAGAATAGTGTCCACAGAACTTTTAGGAGGCATACATTTTCCACCATAGGGATATTCAAATATTTGGCTAACACATAAAGAAGTATGAACTCTAGAATACTATTCTCAACACCCAGCACACACTGAGACTGTCATATTGTTCAGGTTTGCACAGCTAGTAAATTGGAGATCAGGAGTGAGTTTGAAAGAGTGCATTTTCCAAAGTTGTCCTCTTACAAGTACAACATTTTGTACAAATAATTATAGGCCAGATATAGTGCATTTCTTAACAAAAAAACAATTACTGATATCTCTAAGGAAATTTTCCTTCCTCAATAGCTTCATCATCAAACACATAAAATGATTAAGGCATGATGATGGGCCCTAGATAAGATAATATTTTTTGTCTTGAGGATATAAAATTATTATTTGCAACCTCTAAAACACACTACTATTAAAGAGGTGGATACATAAATAAAAATAAACATATAAGGACAAATAAAAGTTGTTTCTAGTTATACCTAGAGGAATTTAAGGTGGATTCTAAGACAAAGAAATGAGATCTCCTATGAAGATCACGTTAATAATGTAGGCATATATGAGTAAAAAAAATGACTGTTATTTTTCACAGACATTCATTTAACATTTACATAATTGTGAAGCAATCTATTATACTTTTTCTTCATTTACACTAATTACTCAATGGCAACAATTGTAGGAATGCATATATCTAAAACACCTACATCAGAAATATACCGTGTCAGATTATTTCTTTGTCCAACTTCAACAATTACACACACCAACTAACTATCCCCAAAACACACTATAAAAACATTAACAAAATTCACATTACCAAACCATTAGAAGTCAGGGCTGTGAATGCAATGATGTTTAGTTGTGTTAGATATTGTGAATATCACATAACTTTAAAAAAGGCAAAATTCCAAAGTCTAAATTTTTATTGGATTTCGCTTTTCTTCTTTCACCGTTTTCTCTAAATAAAAATTTAAAGGGTTAAAAAATAAGGTTAATACATTAATGGTAAAAATAGAACAAAAGTGTATTGAAGTATATCTAACAGAAAATACGAACTTCAAATTTGAGACCTAACAATTCTTTTCATCTTCTTGAGTCCTAAAGTGGTCTACCAAAAACACTAAAAAACTCAAACACCTTTTTAAAAGAAGAAATATACACAGATTTATTCAGACAAAATCATCTCTGCTTCAGTATTTACTTCTTTGATCATCATGCTGAACAGAGCACACAGATTTTCCATTGCTCTCTGAATGGATCTCACTCTACTCCAAAATCTATGATCGTTTTTCCTTATCTATAAATGGCAACTTTGTAAATGGTTTGATTAGCTATTTTTATTTTGTAGATTTTTGGACTGGAATATTTAATTTCTCCATTACAACAATTTACGTATTTATATTTTGACCACTTTACTTTTTTTGTTTTTTTATTTGTGAGGAAGATCAGCCCTCAGCTAACATCCATGCTAATCCTCATTTTTTTGCTGAGGAAGACCGGCTCTGAGCTAACATCTATTGTCAATCCTCCTCCTTTTTTTTTTCCCCAAAGACCCAGTAGATAGTTGTATGTCATAGCTGCACATCCTTCTAGTTGCTGTATGTGGGATGCGGCCTCAGCATGGCCGGAGAAGAGGTGCATCATTGCGGGCCCGGGATCGAACCCCAGCCGCCAGTAGCGCAGTGCGTGCACTTAACCGCTAAGCCATGGGGCTGGCGCATATTTTGAATACTTTTCTGATTATTATCCACTATGTCATATAATATTAATCAACACTTGATCCCATGGAGTATTTACGCTTTCTGTGCCCTGAAGGAAAATGTCTAAATATTATGAAGAATTCTCAGGAGGATATGAGATGCAGGAACACCATTCCCAAAGGATCACAAATTTATGTGTTATACAAGAGTTCTCCTCAGGCACTAAATATTTAAAAATAAAAATATAATTTAAAAAAACTACTTTTAACTATGTCTGCAGAGAATTCAGCATAGATTTCCTTAGTATGTCTTCACCCTCCCACACATTCATGTTTTGAAATCCCAGATACATAGATAAGGATTTGGAAGCAGAACAAAAGAGTTTATTTTAAGTGGTAATAAAAAGCGAAAATATAAGATGGAGAACTTAGCCTGAATAGAAAAAATTGTACCTCTGACTAAAGGCACCATTATTAATTCCCCAGACACACCTAATGCTTTATGTCCTAAATGTCCTTCACTTTCTATTCTGAAAGCTGTCTTTTCTCCAAATAGTCTTTGTGATATTCTCTAAGGGATCTTAAACTATTTCATAACTAAGCATTTTCTCCTTCTTCAGTATTAATAGAACATTTATCTATGTATATAGCTAGCCCTCCTGGGAAATTGTGGTGGCCAGGTGACTAAGTTCTGTCCAAAGGATGTAAATGGAGATAATCTGTCGAATTTCCAGGATTCAATGTTCTAGAATTGCCCTTTTATGGAGTTTTCTGGGATGTCTTTGCTTCTAGGCCCATCAGGTGACAGAGCATGGAAACAGACGTGCTTATACTAACCTACTTCTCTACACACAACTGTAAATATTTGTATACGCATCCATCTGTATCTATATTAAGCTAATCGTGAGTTCATATTGAATCATTACCACATGAATCCTTCTACTTTGTTCTCTTGCTTATATGTAACCTCTCACTCCAACAGAGAAACACAGGTACGCGCCATGTGCCAACGACATACTTCAAACCTGGTATACACGTATCATGGGAAACAACTTTATCAACTAGAGTTCAGGGCTTCTGTACAGTTCCTTTAGACGTTAGTCTTAATGATTCCACTCATTTCCACAGTTACTGAGGCCAGGACTTTTTTCCCCTACTCTGTTAACTGAGGCTGTTTCACATATTTGCAGTCCAGTTAAATTCTTCTGCATTCCATTTTAACATCCTGGATTTTATTTTTTTAATTTGCACACATTAGAATTATTATTTGTGTTGCAAATTTTAAAGATTTTGATCAGAGTGTGATATATCCACCTTTATAGTGTCATATAGAATAGTTTTGCTACCCAAAAAAAAATCAACTCTGCTTCAACTATTTAACCTTCCCTCTCCCAAAGTCCAAGGATTTGTTTACTCTCTAGACATTTTCCTCTTCCAGAAAGTCATACATGTGGAATCGCACAGTATATAGCCTTTTAAGTCTGTCTTCTTTCACTTAGCAATGTGTATTTAAAATTCACCTATGTCTTTGCATGGCTTGATACCTTATTGTTTTTATTGCTGGATAGTATCCTGTATGGATGTATCATGTATGTTTAACCATTCACCTTTTTAATAACACGTTAATTCCTTCTCAATTATATAGAAAGCTCCATAAAATTTGCTTACTTGTGTTATGCGATCTCTGAATTTTTGGCCTTTATTATTTTCCTTCTCCCTGAAGAATCTCTTTTTAAAAATATATCTTGCAAGGCATATGGGCTAGGAGTAAATTCCTAATTCCATTTCTTTGATTTTTTTTTATTTCCCCTTCACTTATGGTGGATATAGAATTCTTTTTTAGTGTTTTCTTAGTTTTTTCTTTCAGCACTAAATATTTTACCATATTATCTTCTTGTTTGTGTGATTTCTGATGAGAAGTAAAAGGTTCCTCTACAGGTCAAGTGTTAATTTGCCCTGCCGCTGTTCAAGATTTTCTCTTTATCTTCAGTTTTCTGCAGTTTGAATATGCTATGCCTACCTGTGGGTTTTTTGTTCATTCGTTTGCTGTGTATACTGTGTGGTGTTCTCTGAGCATCTTAGATCCGTGGTTTGTTGTCTGTCATTTATTCTGAAAGTTCTCAACCACTATTACTTCAAATATGTCTTCTGTTCTATTCTCTCTTCTTCCACTGGTCTTCCAATTGTGTGCATGTTTTACTTTTGAAATCGACTGGCAGTTGTTGGGTGATCTTTTTTCTTTCTTTTTTTTTAATCTTTGCACTTCAGTGTTTTAGTTTGGAAAGTTGTTGACCTACTGAGAAGTGCACTGATTCTTTCATCACCCATGTCCAGCTGCCTGATGATGGGCCCACCAATTGCATTCTTTATTTCTATAGAATGACTTTTTATTTCTAGCATTACCTTTGATTCTTCTTAGAGTTTCCATCTCTCTGCTTAAATTGCCTATCTGTTCTTGATTATTGCATATGTTTTCATTTAGAGCTCTTAACATGACAACCATAGTTATCTCAAATTCTCTACCTGATAATGCCACTTTTGTTTCCTTTCTGAGTCTGGTTTTGGTGATTGCTTTCTCTCTCTAGATTGCTTTTCCTTGCTTGTGTCGTGCTTGTAATTTTTGTTGAAAGCTGGACATACTGTGTCACATAATAGAAATGGAGGCCTTTCTTGTGAGGGTTTTTGTTAATTTCTCTAGGAGTTGGGCTGTGTTTAATGTTTTCTGTAGCTACAGGTGCCGGAGGGTTCTATTTCCTCTAGTCTCCTTATTTTTCTTTCCCCTCTGGACTTTGTGTTTGCCTAAGAGCTCCTCCAGAGGAGGAGCCTGCCTCTTATGGCTCTTTCATCTGTAATCACCATTATTACACTGGATGCCTCTTGTTGTGGTGATAATGTGGGGGGACAGGTGGGTAGGACAGAGCAATCTATAATCTTTCAATTGAATGTCAGCCTCTTAGTGGCCTTTTTCCCTGGGCTGGGCTCTTCCCAAGTGTTTCTCCAGTGGTCTATCTTTTTTCCTCACTGGGCTCTGCTCTCTTCCCTGGTTTCTCAATCTATTTCCTTAAAGGCATGACACCTGTTGATTGTTTTTTCCTCCTCTTAGGTGAGACAGGAAGATTAACAGGAGATAGAGCAACAGGATGCCCTTCATTCAGGTGGTTTAGGCAGTGGCAAATTCTTTTCTCCTGGCGAGTGGGCCTTTGCTCTGGAGAAGGCTCCAGGCGTATTTCACAGTGATGACTCTTTTCTCTTGCCGGAGTCACAAGGAGTATTTCTCAATATTCGCCATGAGAACCTGATGGAGTTCTTTGAGGTAAAGCTCATAAAAATGTTGGGACTCCCTTAAGATTGTGGCCCCCAGGAGTTTCTCACACTCATTCCCATCCAACTCAGGCTCCAGCAATTCATCAAAATTAGCATTTAAGTGTTTCTACTAGTTTACAGCTCCATATGCTGCTGTTCCATGCAGACACATCTTAAATCTGACGCCCTGGATATAACTCTGCCCAGGCTTCAGGGTGGCAGTTTTTGCCTGCACCCTTAGCTCTATAACAGGTCTGACAAAAGTCATTAGTTTTCACTTGCTGAGCTTTTTCCTGTCATAAAGTTGCAAGTGACAGCTTTCAAATACTTCACATGTTGGAGTTAAAACTGGAAGTCACTGGCATATTTACTTTTCATTACAAGAAGCCAGGCGCCTGCTTGGGAACAATAAAACAAACTTCCAGTATTGCATTACACCCAAAGCCAGGTTTGAGGCATCCTTGACCCTTCCTCCTTCCACCTAGAGAAGTGAGTAACAACCAAAAGCACTGCTAAGGCGGTTACTTTCAATCCTACCTCCTGACCTTCAGCCTCATTAACCGGTGTGACAGCAGGGGACCTTGCCCCTTCACTCACCATTGGGCATCCACAACTGAATATGAGGAGTCTCACATCCCTAATCTTGCCCACAGAAGGTCCTGCGTCTTCCTCTTCGAGAAAGGCATATCTCTACCAGCAATTCATCCTCTTCGACCAAACTGTCAAGAACTGGAAGGGCTATAATAGGCCAGCCAACCACGGTTTCATAGATTCTAGCAGAAAGCACAAGACCCTTGAGTCAGGGACAATAAACCTTATTACCGCATAGGAGGTTGTGTGAGCTTCGTGTTAGCACAGTTCCACTTGCCTCCTAATCCCCAGGGGGGGTAATGTCAAGATGGCCCACATGGATGCTGCATACACAATCAGTCTGTGTCACAGTTGAGGAAACTCAAGCTTAGGACAATGCCAAAATTTTAAACAGGCTACTAGCAAATCTGTCCAAACTTGCCACATTGGGAGAGATTATTTTATAATACTGGTCAGGAAAAATATCTGCCTTCTGTGCTGATATCATCTCTATCTTCCAATGATATAAAAGCATCTTTGTAAAAACATTATAAAACAAGAGCAAATACAAGATAATAGCAACACCCTGGAGAATGCCACCCAATAGTCACGACTACACAGATTACATGAAATAGACCCTTGAGGAGGGGATTTTGGAATTAGTCATCTGATCTTCAGGTATCTGAAGACAATGCTGTGACCATAAGAAGATGGGATATTAGAAGTCTCTGGCTTCAAGTATTGACAGAGTTCTTGAGAGCATCACTTGTAAAGAAACTTGCATTAAAGGCTGACATTTCTCAACTGTATGTAGGGGATACAGAGCAATATGGTAAGCATGTGAGGTACAATCACTACAAGACCTGAATTCTTTTTCTCACAACATTGAGAATCTAAAGAAACACAATGACAAGCTTGTGGCTTTAAATTCTTAGCTTGAATTATATTCAGCATATCATGGAGTTTCCATTACGGCCCTAAATAAGTTTGTTACGTCTTACAACCTCATATTGTTGCTGAAAACAAAAGTAGTCTCTGATCTTGCAGTTTATTAAATAGATTATTAAATAATCTCTATCAAATGCCACGTTTGAATCTTATGTTATCAGTGAACACGTTAATCCTGTTCTCTCTTCTTATTCCTTGCTTCATTAATTTACCGATTTCTGTCTAGGCAGTAGGTTTTATGATTTAAATCCCGAGAATGTAGAAATGTGTAGGATGTAGGCTCCTCTTGGGGAACTTAGAGTCCACTGCAGAAAACAAATATAGTCAATTACACATGTTATGATAAGCACCATCGAGAGTTGACTACAAACACTATGAAAGTTTGACTATGGAGTGACTAACACAGCCTTGTCCATGACAGTCTTCCATAAGAGACTCCATGTGAATTAATTAACAAAGTGTGTTTGAAGCACAGGACTCCTAGTTGGAAGAGATAAGAAATGAAAGAGGAAAGGCCAGTTATGAAAATACTTGAGGAATTTGAGCATTATTTTGTAAGCAGTACAAAGCCATCAAAAATTTCTTAACAGGAAAGTGCCATGATCGATTAACATTTTAGAGATATTCGAACAGCCATGTGCAGGATGAGTCAGAGATCAGAGGCAGGAAGGGTATTGAAGAGACAATTGATGTACCTTGAGTCTAGGTCTTCTTAACACTCATTCAATATGTATTTGTGAAACACAAACTGTTAGTAATTTTGTTACCTTCAAGTTTCAGAGGACAAAAAACGTCAGAGTGCCAGAAACAGGTGCACAAAACAGATTTTAATAGGGTTTTAAAAGTTTAACACATTTTGAGAATCATACGTACATTTAATACACCCTTATCTCTACTATTTATAAAAGTAAACATTTAGTCACAAACTCATGATTTATCTCAAATTAAGTGGAAAATCATGTCTCATCATACCTTAGGTCTAGGGTTTCTTTCCTTTTGCGTTTTCCATTATCCACCTACATACATTCTAGAAATGAAAGATAAAAAAGGGCCTATGCAGTGTAAGTGGTTAAACCTAGAAAATACATTTCTGAATTTCACAGAGTTATCCATAATTATTTTTGGAGATGAAAGAAAAGGGAGTAAGTTGCAGTCTTTGATCTATATTAAATTATTTATGACTTTACTTACATATCAGACTTTTAATAATAGCAAATAGGCTTTACATTACTATTTAAAGAATAAGTTTAATAAATAAGATAAATAATATTTAGAAATATAAAATAAATATTCCACATAATTGCATTTGGCAACAACTTGAGACTTAGGCAAGAGTGATCACAAGAAATTCTGAGAAATTCTAGCTTACGTCAGATGCCAACCATTTTGAGACTAATTTTCTTGAGTGTAGTTGTCACTCATAAAGCAGAAAATTTTGTGCATATACGCTAAGTTATGATGCCTTTCAGAGGAAGCTGAGCTGTAGAAGAAAGCCAAAAGGGAAAGTTGAAGGGTATTTCTTTTATGTTTCAACTTCTGTTGTCAAATAAAATATTCTTAAAGTATTACAGTTTAATGGAAACCATTTACACAAACATGATCCTTATTTGAAATATATATTTGAATCTTTTCCACTTCTGCTCAATGCCCCATTTAAAATTTATTTAGATATATAGATTTAAAGCATTTCACAAATGCTCATAAAATTCATATTAACTTGCTTGCTGACCTGGTGGTCCAACAAAGTAATATTTCCTTCTAAATATATTGAGATAATTCATGTAACAGTTATCCATAAGGTCACTATTTAGATTGTGTGGAAACTAAGTGATAGATAAATATTCATCAAGAAAATTTAGATTAGTCTTCTTGTGAAAATTTTTTCAGTTGGTCACATTCTGATGTGATCCAATTTAGGATCACAATTAGGAAATTCTGAATAGGATCCAATTTAGGAAAAGAGTCAAAATGTTTTGCTTTTTGAGTGATCAGTCACTATATCTAATTTTTAATGCTGAAATCACTTAATTTGAAAAGTAAAGTTCTCTATTGGATCTCATAAGTCCTTCGTTTTATCTGTGCCATTCCTTAAACTCTTTGGAATGCTCTATAAGGATCTCACTGTTTGTTTACTCCTAAGTGACATATGGACAGAGGGATTCCCACTTTATTTTGCTAATGAGGTATAAAAGATGCATGGACACCAAGAATCTGTGTTTTGTCATCAGTGAGCTGTGGGTTGTTTTATTTTTTTTTTTTTTGTCATGAGGAAGTTATTTAAGCTCTAAATATGCCTTAGGTTTACATGCATAAGTGAGCATGATGATACCTATCTTAGACAGTTTTGAAGATGGCAACTAATATATTTCACAAATCCTGGCCATTGTAAGCAATCGATAAATGTTAGCGATAACTTCTATCTGATTACTGCAAGGCGAGTAATGCTTTAACTACTCTGAAGTTCCTTTAATCTGTTTCTAAAAATATACTATATCTCTAAGCCTGGTTGAAAATTTGAAAATATCAAAATGTGTAATGTAAGAAATGCCATTAAATTAATTTGCTCCAAGTTTCTGTTAAGCACAGTAAGAAATCAGACATCAAATTCTGAATCCACCAATAATAACCTAATTAGCTGATCAAATTTGGGTAGTGTATAAAGTTGTATATAAAATATATGCCAAATTGAGTCTCCGATTCCAGAACAGTGGAAAGGAACATGGAGAAAATGAAGTCCAGCTTTGTCTCCCTCAGAGAGAATTTTGAAAAAAAATCTATAGAGGTATGAAATAAAATGCCAAATGAATTTGACCAGAAACAGGAAATATCTTTTATATGTGTTCTCAGCACAAGGAAAAAATAGCAGTTAAGGTTAGACTTCGAAGGTTAGACGAGCCACAGAGGAAATTATAAGACAAAAGATAGGTAATATTATTTGAATACAAACATTGAAGAACTCTGTGACACACTCCACCCTTCACATTTTATTTTACTCATACCCTCAGTAATATCACTAAAGTGGTTCACTTCATTGAGAAAAATTCTATCTTTTTGATCATGTGCTTAAAAGCATCTTTCACTTGTTTGTTTCTCAGAGTATAAATGAAGGGATTCAACATGGGGGCAACAGAAGTATTGAGCAGAGCTATCCCTTTAATTAAGGACACTCCCTCCTTTGTAGATGGTTTTAGATATATGAAGATGCAGCTGCCATAAGAAAGGGACACGACGACCATGTGAGAAGAACATGTAGAAAAGGCTTTCTTCCTCTGTTGAGAAGAAGGATTCTTCAGAAGAGTCCTGATGATGTTTGTGTAGGAGAGAATCACTAATGCCAGTGTAGCCAAGAGCGTCAAATTGGCTGAGAGAAGTGCCATTAATTCTGTTAAATCTGTGTCTGAGCAAGAGAGCTGCAATATAGGGGAAACATCACAGAAGAAATGATCTACAGTGTTGGCTGCACAGAAATCTAGCTGGAGACCCACAAGAAGTGGTGGAAAAATTATTATGAAGCCAGTCAACCATGAAGCAAAGACCAGCAAGCTGCAGACTCTGGCGCTCATGATGCTCGTGCAGTGCAGGGGTTTGCAGATGGCCACGTAGCGGTCATAGGACATGGCAGGCAGAAGAAAAAATTCAGTTGCGCCCAAGAGAATAGTGAAAAACAGCTGTGCTGCACAACTATTGTAAGAAGTGGTCTTATCACCTGTTGCCATACTGACAAGAAATTTGGGGATGCAGACAGTTGTGAACAAGATTTCTAAAAATGAGAAATTTCGGAGGAAGAAATACATGGGCGTCTTTAGATGAGAATCCAGTAGAGTGAGGGTGATGATGGTTAGATTCCCAGTGACACTCAACATGTAGGTGAAAAAAAGGAAGAGAAAAATGACCACCTGTAATTGTAGATCATCTGTCAGTTCAAGAAGAATAAAAGATGTCACTGTTGTGTGGTTTCTCATAGCTGACTTCTATAAAATAATAATAATAATAAAATAAAGAATAAGAAAAAATGAAAATTAAAGGAGAAAAGGCATAATTAAAGGATAATAGGCATGAAATAACTATTATCTTGACACCCTCCATAAACACATTGCTACCCACACCCAACCTCCTTCAATTTTCTGCTATTCAAGGGCGGGCCCCGTGGCTTAGTGTTTAAGTGCACGCGCTCCGCTACTGGCGGCCCAGGCCTGGATCCTGGGAGCGCACCAACGCATCGCTTCTCCGGCCATGCTGAGGAGGCATCCCACATACAGCAAGTAGAAGGATGTGCAACTATGACGTACAACTATCTACTGGGGCTTTGGGGAGAAAAAAGGAGGAGGATTGGCAATAGATGTTAGCTCAGAGCCGGTCTTCCTCAGCAAAAAGATGAGGATTAGCGTGGATGTTAGCTGAGGGCTGATCTTCCTCACAAAAGAAAGAAAGAAAAAATATTCTGCCATTCAGCAGTAACAGCCTACAAAACGTCACTCATAATTTTTACTCAAAATTTCACTAACTCAATGCTACTCTGAGTTTGTTTTCTTTTCTCAAGTGTCATAAATCCAAGCATTTCAAGTGGATAACATATTGCACTGATAAAATCATATAAAAGAAAATACAAAGGAACAGAAAAACTTTCATAATCTAACTTTTATCTTCTGTATTTACAATTTTCTCCCAATATATGTAGTTTACATTAAATTATTTTATCCCATCTTGTGACCCATTCTCCTTCTTCTTCTCCTTCTCCTTCTTCTTCTTTTGCTTTTTTTAAAAGAATCATTCATGTTTTTATGATGAAAATATAAAGTAATGAAACTACTTCTTTGGGTTATAAATCGTAGGCTACACAGGACCTCAACAGATCTTTGGAGAAACCATTTGCTTTGAGGGAGATAGAGTCTCATTATCCTCATTTTGTAGAGGAATAAGTTTCATTTTTCTTTGTCAAATATCTGTTTCTCTGTGTTTCTCACTCTTTATGGTAGATTTTGTTATTCTATATGTCAGATTTTAGCTGAGGCCTCTCTGCCTTTTAAAATTAACATAAACTTCACCCTAAACATCTCTATCCCAAATACAGTGGGAATTCCATACTTTCAGCAAACTTCTGAAAACTTCAGGCTTTAATCCTGGTAACTTCTTTTAGTTTTGCTCTCCCTATTTTTCCCTAGACTTGAATTTACTTTCATCTCTCTCACCCTGGATATTCTCCTTTCTCTGGTATATACCCAAGCAGATATAAAGCACATCTTAGCGCGTGGTGTTTATATTGCTATGTAACATGCTTTACTGATTATCTGCAGTGACAGAGCAAAGTTCTAGAAAACAAGCTATTAAAAAAAATAAAATGTTAGCTAGACATGCCTGGTAGTTGGCATTAGTGTCATTGCTCTGCATGCTTCCCCTGTTGCCATGGTAGCCTCTTCTCTCTGATTCATGTCCAATCTGTCTTTGTGATTCAGAACACAACAATTCAAAATTATGTTAACCTTTTCATTTCTTCTTGTTTTTCCTTCTTCTTCCAGACCATGCCTATGCCCTCATATTTATTGCCTCAACAGTCTATCACCAAATTTTTCTAAAGAATGACAATACTTTCCTTAGGAAGAATACTGTATTGTATGTTGAATTGCATTTTAACCTTATTACATTTCATATATTCCAGTTCCGGTGTTTAAAAAAGCACAAATATTCCAATGGCGATAAATGATTACAATACAACTAGTTTTTTTTTTCTTTTTCTTGTCCTCTTTTACTTCATTTCTTTCTTACTTTTTTTCTTTCCTTTCCCATTCTCTTCAAAGGATCATTTTTCTAAAAATGTCTATAATCCGGCCATTTAAGTAAACTTCATGCTCATTAGCGAGATTTTTGAAATCTAAGGTAGTCTATTTTAGAGGTGAGAAGCGTAGGGAAATGTCAATCAACAATGACTAGTTCTATAGAGTGTCAAGAGTATAAAGTGAGAAGTAGAATCATATATGGGTACTCTCCAGCCTGAATTTAAATTACAAAATCCAAAAAAAGAAATTTAAAAAGAAAACTTACAAACAACTTGACAACATTATTTTTCTTCCTAATTCTACAATAAAGTTCTTGATGCACGAAAGTAAAATGGTCACTGTTTTCAACGATTCTTATAGTCCCAGGGGCTTCTGTAACAGCTTTGTCAATTTATAGGTAAGAGATAAGAGATTCCTTAGGATATGAAAATTGAATAGTTTGTGATATATTTAAATTATATTGAATTCAATATGATGCTTGATAAACAAAACAAAATTTCCTAAGTTCAGAACAAAGTCATTTTTCCAGTGACATATTTGACAATATTCACAATAACCATGTGTACTAAATGTGCATGCAATTATGATTATCTGCAGAAAACAACACATTCATTTAGTAAAATGCGTTTCTGAAATCCAAAATCTGTTGGATACTGTGAAGGACATCTATTCAAAGTTTGATTTCTACAAAATGAAAGGTTCATAGATTTTTCTTTCAGACAACTCAATTGATTACTTTCAGTATAACTTTCAGTATGATCAGGTTAATGTTTGCTTTGTAAAAAAATCAGTTCTAACTTCACACAATATATTTTAACAGCTTACAAAGCAATCATTTTATTCTTCCAGCTTCATGCAGTAAAATTAATATGATTAAAATAAAAACAAATCTTTTTCCAAACCTTAATCCCTTTAGTGACAATTTCATTCCCAACTATCTTCTTTTGACGTGAGTCCCAGAACAGAGGCAATTTCTAGTGTCGCATATCCGTCATTTTTTTTGTATTTCCTTAACCCATCTTGCATTATCATCCAAAATACATTAGCACCAGCATCACACACTTAGGATGTGTAAGCTCAGATTTTATCGTGACAGGAAACTTAGTTTCATTTCTTTTCATTATTTTTTTAAACAGGCGTTTTCTCCAATTTATGTTATATTTAGCTTAGAGCATATTTTATAGATTATATACAAAACAAAAACATATATTTTTAAAAGATTAGAAAGGAGGGGTAAAAAGAGAAGATTTCAGATATGTTTCCTTTGAGATGTTTTTGGCCTACATGAAAAGCACAATTGCTTGTTTTGTAGGTTTTAATATTACAAGTAGTTATAATCCTTTTTGTACACTGTGTCATTTGTCTCAAGAGAATTAACTGATTAAAAATTAAAAGAAAAAGAAAATATTTCCCTGGAGACCATTGTCCAAAGATGTTAAAAATATATGGAAAATTATTTTAATAGTGGAGAAAACTCTATAATTTGTAAACTTAATTTTAAAAGCAAGATAAAAATTTCTTGAGGCAGCTATATGTTGTAAACCATAAGGATTTTTAAGGAAACTTGACCCACCTTACATATCCATGTCATATGCATCAAACAACAAAAATGAAATAAACCTATATATATTGTGGAAATATCTTAAGAGGATTACCAAAATTTTGAACTCAGATTGATTCAATAAGAGGCTTACATTATATTACCTTGTTTAAGCCTCTGAATGCCATTCTTCTTGAGTCACGGATTTGAGACTCCATCAGGTTTAGGCTCTAGAAAGCCAGGATAAGTCATCATTGTCAAAGAAAATACTAAGTGTGGTGACATTCCCATATAAGGATCAGGAACATGGAGATCTGAATTTAAGGGAAATGATTTCTCAAGACAGACATGTAAGAGTCAAATGTGTTTGCACTTGCTCCGTCAGTGTCCACACCAATCTCTAGGGAAATTTGGTTGATTCTACATAAAAATTATATTTCAAATCCATTTACGTTTTGTAAGCAGCGCTTACCTTTATGTGAGCAGCAGTCAGATGAAGAAACAAATTCCCCAGTCCTCCAGAATCCTCATGCCTACTATTTTCTGGTCGTTATATCTCTCGAGGCTAGCCACTGTCCTTACTTCAAAAAGCTCAGATCAGGTTTGCTTGTTTTGGGACAATAGAAAGCTACTTCCTGATATTTAAAGTCGAATATGCAGCATGGCTCTGCCAGCTTCAACATAGATCTATGGTCAACCAGCAGATGAAGGAAGAGAGACTAGTGAATTGCATGGGAGGTTTTCATTGCTGGGCCAGGAAGTGATTTTCATAACTTCCATTTATATTTCATTGATAAGAACTCAGATGTACAGACACACCAAAATGCAAAAAGTCAGGGACATCTAGTCTAGAGGATGTCCACCAGGAAACGTTTTGTGATGACCAGTGGCGGCTACAACTGCCACCATTCTAATCCAATCTACCATTGCCTTCCACCTGGTCATAAGCCTGTAGGAGGTTTCCAATTAATCATTGCTCATCCAACCCATTTTCTATAAAGATGATAAAATTATGTTCTCTAAAATTTAATTTAGATCATTCTACTTCTTTGCTAAAATCATGTCAGGAAATCTAATTGAATTGCAGGTAATGTGTCTCCAGCAAAGAATCGTTGGTATAGCTCTGCCCTACCTAGTCTGTCTTCACTTCTTTCCACTCGTTCTTTATTTACTCTGTTACCAACAGTAACACTACTTTCTGTCCAGTCCTCAAGCTCTTTGTAACCTCTATTCCTACCTCTGCTCTCACTTCACTGCCAAATTCCAGACTTCAGATTAAATATCATCTCCACAAACAAGTCATTTTGAGAGGAGACCATATGTGAGGAGACCCTTCCCTTTTGTATGGTCTTTATCTCAGTCTTTTGTTCTTATACCACTTTCAATATTTATTTTTACATGTCATTTCTTCACTTTTTTACCTCCTGGTTCTCCTATAAAATTCTAAGCTGTTTCAGAGCAGACTTGCCTGTTGTATTATTCATCCCTATAGACTTAGGATCTGGATATCCCTGACACTAAATAGGAAGTGAATAAATATGTGTTAAAGAATAAAAAAGTTTGGGGACGGCCCAGTGGTGTAGTGGTTAAGTTTGTGTGCTCCGCTTCTGTGGCCTGGAGTTTGCAGGTTCAGATCCCAGGCACAGACCTGCACACCACTCATCAAGCCATGCTATGGTGGCATCCCACATACAAAATAGAAGATTGGCACAGATGTTAGCTCAGGGACAATCTTCCTCACCAAAAAAAAAAAAAAAAAGAAGAAGAAGTTGAATTATTTGGATAGGAGAGCAGTTGAAGGTTATTCTGAAATTCTGAACAAGATGGAATAATAAAGAAGGCAATGCCACTAACTTAGAGTGCATAGCAAGAGGAAGCCTGGGCAGTGAGAACGGAGGAAATTTGGAGGAAATGGAGATAATGAGGAGCTAAATCTTTAACATTCGATTCAGGATGCCAATATGTAGAAATATTCTGCTGTAGCTCCTTTCAACTTTCAACTATAATAACCAGCATTAAAACTAATAATTCAAACTTATGCTACTCTGAAAGCATTTCAATATAAAGTCCCGAGAAAATGTTTAAAATTAGAAAAATACATCCGAGTTTTATTTCAGAAGCAGAGATCACTTTCCAATTGAGTAAAATGATCTTCAATTTCTCTTTAGCTGCCTTCTTTGTCTTGGAGAAATTGTATACATATTACTCAGAAAACTACTCATTATGACTCTGTCTAAGCAAATATGCGTGTATAAAGGGACCTAATTATTATTATTTCTCCAACGCAAAATACCATTTGAGTAAAATTATTATTTTGGCTTTATTAAACTTTTACATATACAAAGTTCGAAAAGTCAAAAATTTTAGAACTGTTAATGAAAATTAGTGTCCTCGTGCTCCAGCTCTCATACACCTTAACTCTTGTTCTCCAGAGACTTCCACTGTCAATAGGGTATTTTTTCCCTTTTTTATGCATTACTATTTCTTAAATTATATTTTTTATTGGAGATTAGTTATTGGTTTTCTTGTATGAAAAATGAGCATTTGATTTTGTTACACCTCTTGCTCGTCCTACACACATTTCTATTTCCTCAGTCTTTTTATTATATTTTTAATAATTTTATTATAATTATCAGTTTGAATTTTATTCTCACAAAGATTATTTTGACAATGTATTCTTTTTTCCTATTGGGCTACATCTTGGCCTACATTCTATTTCTTTCTTTAACAATTTTTTTTTTCTGCCTTGGGCTTAATTTTCTCATTAAATTAATTGCATGGCTATTTATGCACTCTTCAGTATTCCCTACACAGCCTGGCCTCCAGAAGTGCAGCTATACCCTTAATAGACTCAAATACATTAGGCAAACTCTCTCTTTCATTTTCATTTTTCTCAGCACCATCAGTCCTGGACCTCTTTTTGCTCCCAGACGTACGAAAACTGGCTGCTTTCTAGGTCTGAGCCACAACTCTTGTACTGAGATGTCTGTTTCCTATAGTATTCGTGAAGAGTAATTTTATCTTTCTCCTGTTTCCAAGTGTAGATACAGGTTTGGGGGATCTTTAAGCTTCCTCATATTAGAGTACTTTCCTTTAAGGCAGCAATTACAAAATTATGAATGCAAAATTTATAAATACAGAATTAGAAACATACATGTATGTTATGAAGAATGAGGAAAATCATAACAAAACTCACATTAAGCTAAGATCATAATTTGTAGAAAATGACAAAATTTTCATTAACTAATATAATTCTCTAATACATTTTCCCCTTAAATTTGTTACTGTATTGTTTAATGATCCCCTCATAGTTTTTCTTTCAATTAGCCATTTGAAAGTGTACAATTCAGTGCCATTTTGTACATTCGCCATTTTTGGAACCATCACCAGTATTAAGTTCCAATACATTTGATCACCTTGAAAGAAAACCCTGTTCCCGTTAAGCAGTTATTCCCCATCTCCCCTCCCCTTAGCCTCTAAATCACCAATACATTTTCTGTCTTTATGGATTTACCTGTTTTGGATACTCATGTAAGTGGAATCGTACAATATGTGAGCTTTGCGTCTGATTAATTTCACATAGCATAGTGTTTTTGAGGTTCACGCATGTTGTTGCATATATCAGTACTTCATATATTTCTGGTTGGATAATACTCCATTCTAGGTATATATCATATTTTATTTATTCATTAATCCATTGCTGGACATTTGGATTTTTTCCACGTTTTGGCTATTATTAATAGTGCTGCTTACAATAAAAAGGGACAAGTATTTGAGTACTTGTTTTCAGTTACTGGGTAAAAACAGAAATTGAGATACTGGATCCTGTGGTAATTTTTTGTTTAATTTTTTAAGGAACAGCCAAACTGTTTTCTATAGTGGCTACATAAATTTACATTCCCACCAACAATGTATGAGAGTTTTAATTTATCCACACCCACATTTTTTTTCATTATAGTCATCCTAGTGGGTTTGAAGTGTTGTCTCATGGTTTTGATTTTCATTTTCATTTTCATGATGACTATGATAGTAGTTTTATCTGTTTCTCCTTGCAGTTCTATTATTTATTTTCTCACGTAGTTTGGTGCTCTGTTGTTAGGCACAAACATGTTAAGGATGGCATTGATATGTTTTCTAATGTTAAACAGACAATGTATTTTTTAAATAAATCCCACTTGGTCATGGTCTATTATCATTTTTATATATTAGTAAATTGAATTTTTTATATATTATTTTAGAATTTCTGTATTTGTACTCGTAAAAAATGTTTTCTGAAGTTATATTTTCTTGTAATGACTTGCCGGTTCTTTGCTTCATGATAATGATGGCTTAAGAATTGTTTGAGGGCCAGCCCCGTGGCTTATTGGTTAAGTGCGCGCGCTCCGTTGCTGGCAGCCCAGGTTCGGATCCCGGGCCCGCACCTTCGCACCATTTCTCCGGCCATGCTGAGGCCGCGTCCCACATACAGCAACTAGAAGGATGTGCAGCTATGACATACAACTATCTACTGGGGCTTTGGGGGAAAATAAATAAATAAATAAAATTATAAAAAAAAAAAAAGAATTGTTTGAGAAACATTCTCTTCTTTCAGTATTTTGGAAGAATGTGTGTATATTTGGTATTTAAAATAAATTTTGGTAGAATTTTCAAGAGAAGCCATCTAGGTCTAGGTTTTTTTCATGTGGGAACATTTCTACCTACAAATCATTTACTTTAACAGATATAGCATATTCAGCTTATGTATTTCTTCTTGGGTGCTTTGGAAGTTTACGTTTTACAAAGATTTTATCCATTTCATATAAATTATTTATTTTTTGGTATAAAGTGGTTCATAGTGTCTCGTTATTCTTTTAATATCTGTAGGATCTGTAGTGATGTCATCCTGTAAAAGCTAAAATTAGAAATTTGTGCCCTCCATTTTTCCCTGATGATTCTAACTAGAAGTGTATCACTTATATTTATCTTCTAAAGATTTAGTGTTTGTCTTCTCTAGCTTTTCGATTATTTTCTGTCTCATAGAGTTCCTCTCTGGTGATTTAGTGGATATAGCATAGTGTTCAGCAAATACTGCTGAAACAGTTGGATATCCAAATACCATCAAATGAACTTTGATATGTGCCTCAAAATATACTGAGACTAATCCAGTAATCCATTTCCCATGAACTGAGTACAAGTTGGTAGCACATTTTTCTGTGCATAATGATTAGGTAAAGAAATGGTTTGCAGACCACAACAGAGTAGTCACAGGATATAGGAGCATAAATTTCTGTAGCTCCCAAAAAGATGAAAACAAAAAAATAGTTGAGTTGCACCAACACTCTCGGGTATTGTTAGTCTTTGGTCATAATGGTTATCAGGAAATTAGGAATATAGACCACAGTGAATGAGATTTCCAAGAAAGAGAAATTTGGGAGGAAGTAATGCGTTAAAGTCTTTAAACAGAGATTCAGCAAGGAAAAGAGGATGAATTCCCCATCGTGCTCAACATCGTACTTGAGAAATAGAAACAGGAAAATAACAATTCACAGCAAAGGTCCATCTGTAAATCCAAGCTGAATGAACTCTATTTCCATTGATTGGTTCTTATTTCCCTTTATGAATGTTATCAAAACTACACAATATAGATGATTAAATTAGTGATAGCAGTTTTTTTCATCTCTTAAAAATGCTGACAACCAAAGAAAGATACTTTTGCAGGATCATATCCATTAGCAAGTATTTTTTTCCTGCATAAAATGTCATGTTATAGCTAAATAATATAATGGATCAGCTTAGTGATCATCATATCCTGAGAGATAGTCCCTCTTTCTGAACTTGTATAGCTCTTATATGCAAAACACAATTTATCTGATTGTTTGCAATTTGACTCCTTATTATATGAATATTTTAGAGTTAGGGCATGTAAGTCACATAAATTGCATTTTCTATTGATATTAAAGAAAAAATGATTGAAGAATGTTCTAAATGTCAGTGTCAACTATAACCCATGTTCCAAAAGCCTCCCCTCAATAATACACTTTTAAGTCCATGTTATGTCTACCAATGTTATACTTTCCATATTTCATTTTTCATTCAGTTTCTGAATTTAAATAACCCTTGAATATTATTTTACACTTTTATTCAAACAGAAAAACCTTATTTGTTCATTACTTTTTTATCATTATCCTACTTTTTGCTAAATGTAGCAATCTGTCTTCTTTTTGATCATTTGATATTAAGTCCAAGAAATGAGTTGATGCTTTCCTCAATATATATGATACGTAGGAAGAAACATAACTATAGGAAAGCTAAATAAAAGAGAAATAAAAAATGCCTTGGGCCGCCTTGGGGACGGCCCAGTGGTGTAGGGGTAAGTTTGCGCATTCCGCTTTGGCAACCCAGGGTTCACCGGTTCAGATCCTGGGCACAGACCTACTCACTGCTCATCAAGCCATTCTGAGGCGGTGTCCCACATAGACGAGCTACAACTCTACAACTATGATACACAACTATGTACTGGGGCTTTTGGGAGAAAAAATAAAAAGAGGAAGATTGGCAACAGATGTTAGTACAGGGCCAATCGTCCTCACCAAAAAAAAAAAAAATGCTTTCCTTAATTTCATCTCGATCTCCATATCTGGGTGATTTTTAAAACCAGAATTATGTATTTGCTGCAATTATTATGCTGGTCCATTCCTGATGAGGCAGTGGTCTTCAGTAGTTTCTTATGACCCTTATTGTATCATTTTTGCAAACACCTGCGTTACTTTTAACTCTTTGAGTTCTACATTTTCTTTACACTCAAATATGGATTTTACCATTTACAAATTGGCCAGATTTATCCAAACAGATGTTTTTTAATATGTCCCAACACAATTACCCTGGAAGTTAAAATTGTTGAAAATTGAGCTCTGTACTTATCCATATTATAATCCATATTATTTTTACATTATTATTTAACTCTTTCATGTTCTATTACAAGTACTTTATATTAAGCATTTCTATGATGTACTTATTTAACTGCTTTCTCTAAGACCCAATTTAACCACCCGTTGGGAAGAGCATTAATTTTATCCATTGCTCCATTTTTCTTGATCCATCTTATGTATTATTTTTCTCCTCTTTTACTAATCATTACCTCTAATTATTACTACTAGCAATCTTTTACTAATCGTTACTTAATTCATTACTCCTCAATTGGAGTAATGAAAACTAAGAATTCCTGACTTTGAATTTCCATGATTCCATTTTTTAGCTCTGTCTCTATCAAAATGGTCTTATCCTTACTGAGCTATCTCTTATTCCTATGGGTAATTCTAATAATAATAATTATATAACACCATTGTTTCCAGAATTACATATCAAACACCTACCAGTGCCTGTAATTTAGCGAGTAGTCAAATACTACTCAGTAGAGATCTTATTTTTATGTTATATATGTTGTTCACCTTCCCTCACTAGATGAGAAAAGCTGAAAGCATTTCTGGGTTAAGTATTTCAGCATTTCAGGTGGAAGTTCTCTTAAGATGCAAGTTTTACCTGTATTTAAGAAGCTATGTTAATTGTTCAAAATCCACTTTAAAAAAACAGCACTATTAAACTACCCGGGGATTCAGAATTCAGAGGCCAAAGGTAGTGGTTTTATTTGATATAATGTGAGATGATATGTCATAGACTGACTGAAGTACAAAAGAAGATAGATGATGTAACTTTAATCTGCTTGAGAGTCAGAATAAGTGGGAATGGGGCAATCTTAGTTTGGCAGTGCTAGACTGTTAATAAGAGTTACAGAACAGCCTTTATGGTAAATGACTTGTAGATGAAAGATATTTAAAAATACATAAATAAAGCATTTCAGAATAGCTCAACTATAAATTAGTGGTTTAACTTGGATAGTATGTTTTAAGCAAATCCATCCTGGTTGACACATAGAATTAGAATGAAAATAAATATTGAGAGAGCCTTAAGTTCTACTTTTACTAGGTTGTCTCTATATGTTATATGTATTTTTTTCATTTTCTGTGCTCTTAAAATTTGTAAAAGTTAGATAATGCTCCAGGATTATTAGATTTATTTTCTCAAAATGGGAAAAGTATATACATAAAAGATCAAGGAAAAAATGTAATCAATTGTTTAAATAACAATTATTCCTGAAATCATAGTCATGACTCAAGTATCCTGTAAGATCCAGTTCATTAACAAATTGTACAAAACCTATATAATTGTCCATTAAGTTACATACTTATGTATTTTTCTCTCTGGCTATATTTTATTCTACTCTTTTAGGCAGTATTTTCTAACATTTTCTTCAAATCAAGATCCATAGTTAAAAAGGAAATGAAAAAGAAATTATAGCCTAATGCACCACATTTCTGGAAAAAATATCATGAAATATGAAGTGTAAATGTGAAAAAATTTTTCATTATATTAATATTTTTAAATTCTTGTCACAACAGAAATTGATTTGAATTCCTGAAATATTGGATTATGATCTACAGTTTGAAATTCCTTAAGAAAATGTTTAGATTATTATAGTATTTTAGTTTCATTGGTAAGAGACACAGCTATACATATATATATAGCTATATCTATGACAAATTGAAAAGAATAAATACATTGAGTTAGTGTTGTTCTCCCTATTTAATAGTCATCTACAAGCAGTTTCCAATTAGCTTCAGAAGTCTCCCAACTTATTGAGGAAGCTTTTTCAGTATGAGGACAGCAGGTAAACATTGTATTTCATTGTTTATTTTTAAAATAAACGAATAAGAAAACACATATTTTCATCTATAACTGAAATATTTGTAAATGTTAACAATTCTCTGATAGAAACTAAACAGTTACTATTGGATACACTGGAATTATTTGAGACTCCTTTGTCGTTTCCTCTATATACAGTGCAATAGGAAATTCACTTGTTTGAGAAAGAAACAACCCTGTGTATCATATTCATGAAGGCTTTTTTCACTTGTTGGTTCCGTAACGTGTAGATGAAAGGATTCAGAAGTGGAGCAACAGAGGTATTGAGCACAGCAATTCCCTTGGAAAATGATATTCTTTGTTTGACTGATGGTTTAACATACATGAAGATGCAGCTGCCATAAGAAAGTGTTATCACAATCATGTGAGAAGAACATGTTGAAAAAGCCTTTCTCCTCTGAGTAGTTGAAGGGATTCTTAGAACGGTCAAGGCAATATAGGTATATGATATTGTCACCATTACTAATGTGACCACAAGTGTTACCACAGCTGAGATAAATCCCATCATCTCAATGAGCTGTGTGTCTGAGCAGGAGATCTGCAGGAGGGGATTAGTGTCACAGTAGAAATGATCAACAGTGATGGAGTCACAGAAGTCGAGTTCTAGACCTAAAAGGAGTGGTGGAAAGATAACAAAGAACCCAGCAAACCAGCAACTGAGGACTAGCTGTATGCAGATTTTACTGTTCATGATGGTTGCGTAATGTAGGGGCTTACAGATGGCAACATAGCGGTCATAGGACATAGCTGCCAGCAGGTAAAATTCAGATGCTCCAAGAAGGAAGGCAAAAAACACTTGAGCAATACAACTGTTATACGAAATAGTTTTGTTCCCAGTTGCCATAATAACCAGCAATTTAGGAATGCATGTAGTAGTGTAGGAAATTTCTAAGAAGGAAAAATTCCGAAGGAAAAAATACATGGGAGTCTTGAGGTGAGTGTCCACCAGGGTGAGTGTGATAATGGTTAGGTTGCCAGTGATGCTTAGCAAGTAAGTGAGAAGCAGGAAGAGAAATAACACAACTTTCAACTGTGGGTCATCAGTCAAACCTGCTAGGATAAACTCTGTCACTTTTGTATGGTTTCCCATTACTGGCCTCTACTTCTCTAGGTCTAAATAGGAAAAAAAAAAAAAAGAAGAAGAAGAATGAAAGAAAGAAAACAATGATCTCAATGGAAAAGTAATAGTAACTATTTTTAAGGTGAAGTTAGTAAAGCAATGTTTCAGACAAACTAACACAATGCTCATTCCTGTTTTAAACATGGTTCTGCAAGGAAGAATAATATGCATTTGCAGAGTATCTGGACAAAGTACTCAGTCTTCACTTTGTAATTCTACCACAGAATAACCTGTATAATGATATAGCTGTTGATTGTTTTTATGTGAATGAATCAGAGGGGCTATTAAAGCCTACAAAAATGCTTTTTCTTCTCCTGATTTTATGTAAAATTTGGGATAGATGCCATTTCCTGTTCACCTAAGAGATTTGCATACTAGAAGCAAAATGATACCTGTCATCACAAGTGCATCAGCCCATATTTTGTGTTTAACACACACACACACACAAATGTGTGCGTGCACACACAAAACTAGCTGGCATCAACAAACAGGGCTAGTACAACTTTACCATTTACTCTAATCAAACTCAAATAACTGATTCTTGTGTCATTTGCTTTCATGGCTAATGAGATCCAATTTCAGATAAGTGAATATGAGGCATCAAGAACACATATTTTTTGCTGTGCTCATTAGTATTTCCATCAACTCAATCTCTGTTATCACTGGACCCTTCCCACTTTGTACCCTGAAGCAAAACACCAGAAACAGTTTGGCAATTTCAGTGTGTGAAACAAGAAACTGCAATTTTCCAATACGTGTTAGGATTCTCAGAATAAACTAGGTAAAATAAAATGAAAATAGAGAATAAAGGATAGAGAAGCACATAGAAATATATAAACCTGTTCAGGAAATTACATAAAGTGTGAGAGGAAGAGAAGAGGAAAATAAAGACAAAGCTTTATGGAAACCTAGAAAGGGAAGAAGGGTTTTTTAGAAATTGGATAATGAGTTTGAGGAAAAAATTAAAAGAATATTAAAAAGATGTAAATTTGTCACTAGAAATTTTAAATTTAAAATTATGTAAATTAGTAAGTAAAACTATGTAACTTAGAAGGTAAAAATTACTAAATAAAAATTATAGAGAGAAAATGTTTAACAATGAAATTTCTCTCTGTCTGTTTCTATTCCTTCTACTTACCATTTTATTCTTTCTGTAAAATACAGACTGAAAACACAATTTTGAGATCAGCTTGTCCTAAAAGAGATGAGGGTGAGTATCTGATAAATTTCAACACATAATGAATCTCAGAGTAGTGGTAACACATATTTTAGGAGGCATACATTTCCCTACCATAAGGGTAGTCAAATGATTGACTAACTCATAATTAAAGAAACACTGACTCTAGAATACTATTCTCAACACCCAGCTTATATCGAGACAGTCGTATTGTTCAGGTTTGTACAGTTAGTAAACTGGAGATCAGGATTAAGTTTGAAAGAGTGTGTTTTCCAAAGTTGTCCTTTTAAAAGTACAACATTTTAGGGGCTGGCCTGGTGGCGCAAGCAGTTTAAGTGCGCACGCTCCACTGTGGCGGTCTGGGGTTCACAGGTTGGGACCCCGGGCACGCAATGACACACCACTTGTCAGGCCATGCTGTGGCAGGCCTCCCATATAAAGTGGAGGAAGATCGGCATGGATGTTAGCCCAGGGCCAGTCTTCCTCAGCAAAAAAAAAAATAGGAGGATTGGCAGATGTTAGCTCAGGGCTGATCTTCCTCACACGCACAAAAAAAAGTACAAAATTTTGTACAAACAATTATAGGAAAGATTATAGTACATTTTTAAAAAAATAAAAAATGATTAATGACATGTCTAAGGAAAATTTCCTTCCTCTGTATCTTCATCGTCAAACAAATAAAATGATTAAGTTTTGGTGATGAGCCCTAGATAAGACAACGTTTTCTTTCTTGGCGATATCAATATAATTATTTCCAAGCTCTAAAAGATACATTATTATTAGAAAGGCATACACATAAATAAAAATAAACATATAAAAACAAATAAAAGTTGTTTCCAGTAACGTGTAGAGGAATTTATAGGAGGATTCTAAGATAAAGTAATAAGATCTACTATCAAAATCATGTTAATAATGTAGGCATATATGAGTGAAAAGAAATGACTGTTATTTTCCATGGCCTTTTTTTTTTTACACTCACATAATTGTGAAGCAACCTGTTATAACATTTAGTCATTTACACAAATTACTCAATGGCAACAATTGTAGGAATGCACATATTTAAATCACCTACATCAGAATTATACCATGTGAAATTGTTTCTTTGTCCAACTTCAACAATTACACACACCAACTATACACACTATACAAACATTAACACCCTATACAAACTAACAAAATTCACATTACCAAACCATCAAGCCTACGAATGCAGTGATGTTTAGCTGTGTTAGATGTTGTAAATATCTCATAACTTTAAAAATAAGAAGATTTTCAATATTAAATGTTTATCACATTTCATATTTTCTTGCCCCATTTTCCCAAGTCAAATGTTAAAAGGTTAGAAAAATGAAGGTTAATACTTTAACGGTAAAAAAAGAACAAAAGTGGAGTAAAGTATATCCAACAGAAAATATGATCTTTAAATTTTAGACATACCCATTCTTTTTGTCTTTTTGACTACTAAAGCAGTCTACCAAAAACACTAAAAAACTCAAACATGTTTTTTAAGAAGATTGATATACAGATTTATTCAGACAAAATCATCTCTGCTTCAGTATTTACCTCTTTTATCATTGTGCTGTACAGAGCACACTGATAGTCCATTGCCCTCTGAATGGATCTCACTCTACCCCACGATCTGTGATCATTTTTCCTTATCTATAAATGGCAAGTTTGTAAATGGTTTGATTAGCTATTTTTATTTTGCAGACTTTTAGACTAGTGTGTTTCATTTCCCCATTACCATAATTTCTGTGTTTATATTTTGAATACTTTTCTAAGTATTACCCACAAGTCATGTAAAATTAATCAACACTTAATTCTATGGAGTATTTATGCTTTCTGTCCCCTGAAGGAAAATATCTAAAGATTATGAAGAATTCTCAGGGGGATTTGAGATCTAAGAACATCATTCCAAAAGGATCACAAAGTTATGTGTTATAAAAGAGTTCTCCCTAGGCACTAAATATTTTAAAAAATAAAAACGTAATTAAAATAAGAAAAAACTGCTTTTAACTCTGTCTCCAGAGAATTCAGTATAGATTTCCATAATATGTATTTGCTCTCATCTTTGAAATCCCAGATACAGAGATAAAGATTTGGATGCAGAAAAAAAGAGATTATTTTAAGTGGCGATAAAAAATGACAATAGAGGGTGAAGAGCTTAGCCTGTCATAGGAAAAAATTGTACCTCTGACTAAATGCACCATTATTAATTCTCCAAACACTTCTAACACTTCGTGTCCTGTATGCCCTTCACTTTCTCTTCTGAAAGCTGTGTTTTCTCCAAATAGTCTTTGTGACATTGTCTAGTAGATCTTAGACTGATATTTCATAATAACTAAGCATTCTCCATTTTTTCAATATTAATAGAATATTAATCTATGTATGTAGTTAGCCTTCCTTGCAACTTGCTGTGGCGTGTGACTAAATTCTATCCAAAGAATGTAAATAGAGGTATTCTGTGGAATTTCCACGATTATCCCTTGATAACAGGGATTTTCCATCCTCTTCCTCTTGACCCTTCTCACTTCGTAATGCAGATGGCATGGCAAGCCATTTGTAGCCAAGAGTATGAGCAATTACACTACAAATAGAGAATCAAGGAGATAGAACACTCCCAGGTTCCTGACACCGTTGCAGACCACACCAGCGTAGAAACACAATGACTTCATGGAAGAGTTTCAACACACCGGGCTGAACATTCAAATGAGCTAAAAATAAACTTATTTCTTTTTTAAACTGCTGTGGGTTTTGTCTGTCTCATACTCTAATGAATCTATGTCATTATCAAAACCTGAGGCGCATCTGAACTTTTACCCTACTTAGAGTATAAGAGGTTAGCCCACACCATTTCATAGACAGTGATAGAAAAGGCAAGCCTGCTGCATCAGAGGCAGAAAACTGTTTTACTCACTACATAGCAGGAAGCATGAACTTCTTGTTCCCATCACTTCCCTTTTCCCCTGTATCCTATGGGGGAGGGGGTTTCCTAACAGGTGTTGTTTACACAATGCACTTGTATCTACAGCTGAGAAACCCAAGGTTAGTAAATCCCCAATCTCTTAAAGAGCAAACATGCCTAATTTGCCACACTAGAAGACGGTATCTCTAATATACTGGTCAGGGGAAAAAAAAATCTGCCAGAACTATTTGTTATAAAACATTCTTGAAAAGAGAGTCCAGGAGTAGAGCTATCACAAGGCATGTAGAACCGTTGTAGAATTTCCTCCCAACAAATCCACCTCTCATTTCTAACCCAACTTGACTTCTGTTGAAATTACCCACAAGTACATTACTGGAAGCTGTGCCAAACTGACTGATCTGAGTTTGGTTAAAGCAATAATAGTAACAACGTATTGGTGATATCACATTACATTTATTAGACTTGTACCATTAGGTTCCTGTAGACTGGGACAATTTCTTTGATGTTACTTGTTTTTGAGGATCTTGACAGTTTTGAGGAGTACTTGTCAGGCATTTTCTAGAATCTCCCTTTATTGGAATTTTTCTGGAGTGTCTTTGCTTCTAGGTCCCATCAGGTGACATGGAAACATATGTGTTTAAACTAACCCACATCTATACACACAACTATAAATATTTGTATATGTGTCCATCTGTATCTATATTAAGCTAACCATGTGTTCATACTGAGGTCTTCAACTACAACCCATCACCACATGAATCATTCTACCTTTGTTCTCTTGCTGATACATAACCTCTCACTCCAATAGTGAAACACTGGCTCCCACCATCTGCCAACCATGTACTTCCATATTCAATTCCAGTATATGTGTATAGTGGGAAACAACTTTATCAACTAGAGTTCAGGGCTTCTGTACAGTTCCTCTAGATTTTAGTCTCACTGATTCCACTCATTTCCACAGTCACTTAGGTCAGCACCTTTTTCTCCTACTCCTTTTATTGAAGTTGTTTCACATATCTGTAATCCAGTTAAATTCTTCTGCATTGCATTTTAATATCCTGGAATTTATTTATTTATTTTTTAATTTGCACACACAATTATTACTTATGTTGTAAAGTTTTATTGGTTTTGACAACTGTAAAGTGTGATATATCTATCTTTACAGTATCATATAGAGTAGCATTACTACCCTAAAAAAAATCAACTGTGTTTCAACTATTCACCCTTCCCTCTCCCAAAGTCCTGGCAACCACTGATCTGTTTTATTTCCCTATAAATTTGCAACTTCTGGAATATCATATAAGTGGAATCACACAGAATTCCACGTACCAACTCACATGGGATGCAGCAAAAGTGGTCCTGAGAGAGACATTCATAGCAATACAGGCCCACATTAACAAACAAGAAAAATCCCAAATAAGCAATCTTAAACTACACCTAAAAGAAGTAGAAAAAGAAGAGCAAACAAAGCCCAAGGTCAGCAGAAGGAGGGAAATAATAAAAATTAGAGCGGAAATAAACCAAATTGAAACCCAAAAACAGTAGAAAGGATCAATGAAAGAAAAAGCTGGTTCTTTGAGAAGATAAACAAAATTGACAAACCCTTAGCCAGACTGACCAAGAAAAAGACAGAATCCTCAAATAAATAAAATTAGAAGTGAAAGAGGAGAAATCACAACGGATACTGCAGAAATGCAAAGGATTGTAAGAGAATACTACGAAAAACTATACGCCAACAAATTGGACAATCTAGAAGAAATGGATAAATTCTTAGACTCATACAACCTCCCCAAACTGAATCAAGAGAAATAGAGAACCTAAATAGACTAATCAGAAGTAAAGAAATTGAAACAGTAATCAAAACATCCCAAAAAATAAAAGTCCAAGACCAGATGGCTTCTCTGGAGAATTTTACCAAACATTCAAAGAAGATTTAATACCTATTCCAAACTAACTATTCCAAAAAATAGAGGAAAGTGGAACACTTTCTCACATTCTACAAGGCCAACATCACCCTAATACCAAAGCCAGAAAAGGACAATACAAAGAAGGAAAATTACAGGCCAATATCGCTGATGAACACATATGAAAAAAATCCTCAACAAAATATTGGCAAACCAAATACAGCAGTACATTAGAAAGCTCATACACCACTAAGTGGGATTTATACCAGGGACACAGGGATGGTTCAACATCCGCAAATCAATCAATGTGATACACCACATTAACAAAATGAGGAATAAAAACCACATGATCATCTCAATAGATGCAGAGAAAGCATTTGACAAGATCCAACATCCATTTATGATAAAAACTCTCAGCAAAATGGGTATAGAAGGAAAGTACCTCAACAGGATAAAGACTATATACGACAAACCTACAGCCAACATCATACTCAATGGGGAAAAATTGAAAGCCATCCCTCTGAGAACAGGAACAAGACAGGGTGAATAACCACTGTTATTCAACATAGCGCTGGAAGTTCTGGCCAGAGCAATTAGGCAAGAAAAAGGAATAAAAGGAATCCAAATAGGCAATGAAGAAGTGGAATTCTTGCTGTTTGCAGATGACATGATTTTATATATAGAAAACCCTAAAGAATCCATCAGAAAACCACTAGAAATAATCAAAGACTACAGCAAAGTTTCAGGGTACAAAATCAACTTACAAAAATCAATTGCATTTCTATACACTAATGATTAACTAATAGAAAGAGAACTCAAGAATACAATACCATTTACAATCGCAAAAAAAGAATAAAATATCTAGGAATAAATTTAACCAAGGAGGTAAAGACCTATACAATGAAAAGTATAAGACATTATTGAAAGAAATTGATGATGACATAAAGAAATGGAAAGATAGCCCATGCACATGGATTAGAAGAATAAACATTGTTAAAACGTCCATACTACCTAAAGCCATCTAGAGATTCAATACAATCCCAATCAGAATCTCAATGGTATTCTTCATGGAAATATAACAAAGAATACTAAAATTCATATGGGGCAACAAAAGACCCAGAATAGCTAAAGTAATCCTGAGAAAAAAGAACAAAGCTGGAGGCATCACCATCCCTGACTTCAAAATATACTATAAAGCTATAATAATTAAAACCTCATGTAACTGGTACAAAAACAGACACACAGGTCAATGGAACAGAATTGAAACTCCAGAAATAAAACCTCATATCTATGGGCAGCTAATCTTCGACAAAGGAGCAAAGAACATACAACAGAGAAAGGAAAGTCTCTCCAATAAATGGTGCTGGGAAAACTGGACAGCCACATGCAAAAGAATGAAAATAGACCATCTTCTTTCACCATACACAAAAATTAACTCAAAATGGATCAAAGACCTGAAGGTGAGACCTGAAACTATAAAATTCCTGGAAGAAAATGTAGGCAGTACATTATTTGACATTGCACATAATGGAATCTTCTCGAATTCCATGTCTACACGGACAAGGGAAACACAAGAAAAAATAAACAAGTGCGACTTCATCAGACTAAAGAGCTTCTGCAAGGCAAATGAAACCAGGATCAAAATAAAAACACAACCCCCCAGCTGGGAGAAAATATTTACAAAACATATATTAGACAAGGGATTAATCTCCATAACATATAAAGAACACACACATCTGAACAACAAAAAAACAAATAACCTGATCAAAAAATGGGCAGAGGATATGAATAGACATTTTTCCAAAGAAGATATACAGATAACCAATAGGCATATGAAAAGGTGTTCAACATCACTAATTATCAGGGAAATGCAAATCAAAACTACACTAAGATATCACCTTACACCCGTGAGAATGGCTATAATCACCAAGACAAAAAATAACAAATATTGGAGAGGATGCAGAGAAAAGCACTCTCACTGCTGGTGAGAGTGCAAACTGGTGCAGCCTCTATGGAAAACAATATGGAGATTCCTCAAAATATTAAAAAAAGAAATACCTTATGATCCAGCTATCCCACTTCTGGGTATTTATCCAAAGAACTTGAAATCAACAATCCAAAGAGGCTTATGCACCCCTATGTTCACTGCAGCATTATTCACTATAGCCAAGACATGGAAGCAACCCAAGTGTCCGCCAACAGATTATTGGATAAAGAAGATGTGGTATATGTGTGGCTTATATACAAAGAAACTAATTTCTCACAGTTCTGGAGGTTGGAAGCTGAGATCAGGGTGCCATCACGGTCCAGTGTGGGCCCTCTTCTGGGTTGCAGATTTCGCATTGTATGTTCATGTGGTAGAAGGTGAAAGGGTCTCTCCGGAGCCTCTTTTATAAGGACACTAATCCCATTCATGAGGGTCCACCCTCATGACCTAAGCACCTCCCAGGGGCCTTTCTCCTACTACCATCATCTTTGGGAGTTAGAATTTCACAATATGAATTTTGCGGGAGACATTCAGACCATAGTAGTAATTCACCAATTTACATTGATGAAAGCCCGGGGAATGTATGTGGGAATAGATTCTAAGGGTAGTATTCCAGAGAGAAAGTAAACATAATTTTACAACAGAGTAAATTTAGTGATGTATTTTTAGAGATTGTGGATTTAATGGAATAGTTTAAGCTTCTGATGGTGGCTGCAATTTTTTGTTCCATTGGATAATAACTTGGACTTATGAATGATTTATCTTGATTAAATTTGAAATACTAGAAAACATTTTAATGAAGAAAAATAAATCCAAAGTTGTAGGATGATAGCGATATGGAACAGTTTTATCACGTGCAAACCACTTCCATATTCCTTAACTATGTAGCTGGTGAAGATCTAGAGGAGAATTCGCTCAGCAAAGTTTTGATATATTCACAAGGGGGTACCAGTAGCTTTGAAAAGGATTATAACTACTGGCCTGAAATGAAAGTGGGAGATGCTTTCATTAAAATGAGCTCCCTGATTTCAGTGGAGATGATGGGATCATGCAAAGGCAGAGACCATGTCACAGGACTTAACTGACATGGGAAAATGGGTGTGGTTACTTATAAATCAGGAGAGTTAGAGTCGTTATCAAAATTGCAGGATGCACTTTAGTAGTGAGTAACAGATGATGGTGTTCTTAAGACTGAAATAAGTAGGCAATCCATTAAGTTCCTAATTGGTGTATATATTTGAAAGAACTCCAGGTTGGGTGAAAGGAGGAATGATTCAGCCATCATAATGGAGTTGGAGTTCCTTATCCAATTAAAGACTTCAGTGAGTTCAGAAAGCCAGAATCCATGAAGGAAGTTATCCATGAAGAAGGGCCATGCATTGGTACTAATATCTAAATCCTCCTCCAGTCTTCCTCAAAGGATATATGATCCTTTGCCAGGAAAACTATCCACTGAAGAGAGTGAAACCTGAACTTTCAGGGATTGTTTAACCTCATCTCTGAGCTAACCTTAATTCCAATGACTATGGAATGCCAGTATGTACATTTATTAGAGTGAAGGACAGCGTGAACGGAGGAAGGTTTGTTGATCAGTGGCAGTTATGCTCTAGTCTCATTTACAGTGATCCTACTGCATGTGAAAAATCATCCTTAATATGTAGTTAGATAAGTAAACTCAAGGCTAGGTAGAAAATCTTGGAGTTTTCCCTTTTTAATAAATTATAAGTTTAAAGCATCTTGCCCTGGCAGAACTGCAGTACTTGGTGCCACCATCAAGTACTTTAAAAAACGACGTTAGAGTGGTAATCCATTCCACATACTCATTCAATTTAACTGTTTACCTGGCCTAACACAAATGAATCTTAGAGGGTAACAGTGAATTCATAGATTGAATTAGGTGGTAACTTCAATTGCAACTGGCTTTTCAAATATGGCCCATTTATTGGTTTAAATCAAAACAGTCCTGGCAGTAAATGTCAAGCTATTGATTTGTGAATGCACTTTTATGGATTAATAGGTAATGATACAATTAGTTTTGCATCACCTGTCAAGTAAAACAGCATGCATTCATACTCACTTTAGGGCTATCTCTGGCCATTTGATATAAGTAAGACCATGCGCAAGCAAACCACAGCCCACAGGACAAACACAGCACAAGGTCTGCTTTTGTACAGCCTTCCGTCTAAGAAAGATTTTTGCATTTAAAAGGTTGTTAGAAGAAGAAGGGGAAGAGAAGGAGGGGGGCAGCAGGATGAGAAAAGGATAGGGGAAGCAGGTGATGATATGCTAGGAAGTTATTTTTAAAAATATATCAGATAGAGAATAGGAACATCCCAGAAAAAATATTTTTAAAAGATACATTGAAGAGAAATATGAAACTTTATTTTAAAAATAGACATATTCTAATTTTCTCTTTTCCCTAATAACAAGAACATATTAATAGTATGCTTTCAGGAAGATATCTCCCTAGCATTCTGTTCCAAAATAGATGGTATTTTAACACTAAATGAAAAGGTAACCAGTTTTCAAAAATAGTTGTAATAAGCAAAAGAAATTTAGAAGTTGATTATTTGAAGTTATTGCTATGGTTGTTGTTACTAAAAATTAAAGTGTCATTAATTATGAAAGTTCCCCTCCCCCCACTGGAAAACTTGGAAGCAGAATTGTTTTCATTTTTTTTTAAAGTATTCTAAATAAAGACTTTCTGTGCACTTAAAAAATATGTATATAAAAATAAAAATTTAGACAGTTCATTAACATCAGAGGAGACGGAAATGTAATAGCTCAATATCAAAAACAATTTTGAGTGGGACAGAAGAACAATTAGTGTGATTTCCACTTCCTTGGATGTGATAAGCACGTTACTGTGAAGCGTTTATTTTGCACTTTGGCAACCCTTCTAACTAAGTACCAGCATAAAATAAACTTGGATTAAGACCCTCAGATAATTTATCACAGAATTAAACCAATATTTGCAAATATAATAATACATGTTTAATCAAATTGAATCTATATTTGTACCATTAATAAATAAAATTAAAAGTTTTATTATAAAATATATTGATTCTTTTGCCTAATTTTCTTGCTTAACTTATAATTTTGTGTTAAAATGTTCACCATATTCTATACTGTAGCATTTATATAATTTATAAACCAATAAATATACATATACTATCAAAGTGTAGGTTTTTTGTGTATTCTGTTTTGGGTTTTGCTGATAGACTGTATGATAAACATCAATTGAGGACCTCTATTTACAGACACAAAACAAACTCATAATACTTAAGGGCATAGTGATAAGTGATTCCATTTCTTTAATAGTTATAGGCCTGTTCACGTTTTGTATTTTGCCTTCAGTCGGTGATAATTGGAAGTGCTTTTCAGCTACATTTTAAAAATCCAGGTAGTGTATTAACTCTATGTAGAACATATGCCAAATTGAATATCTGAATTCCAGAACAATGGAAAGAAACATGGAGAAATTGAAGTCCAGCTTTGTCTCTTTCTGACAATTGTGAGAGGAAATCAATAAAGGTACCTAGTAAAAAGGGAAATGATTTTGGCCAAAAACAAGGAATCTTTTACATGTGCTCTTACGTAAGGAAAAAATAGGGGAGAGGATTAGGCTTTGGAGATTAAGCAGCTCATAATGAAAATTATGTCAAGTAAGACAGGTAATATTATTTTGAATACAAGTGGGACACACTCCACCCTTCACATTTTATTTTACTCATACCCTCAGTAATATCACTAAAAAAAAGTGGTTCACTTCATTGAGAAAAATTCTATCTTTTTGATCATGTGCTTAAAAGCATCTTTCACTTGTTTGTTTCTCAGAGCATAAATGAAGGGATTCAACATGGGGGCAACAGAAGTACTGAGCAGAGCTATCCCTTTATTTAAAGACACTCTCTCTTTTGCAGAGGGTTTCATATACATGAAGATGCAGCTGCCATAAGATATTGACACGACGACCATGTGAGAAGAACGTGTAGAAAAGGCTTTCTTCCTCTGTTGAGAAGAAGGTATCTTCAGAAGAGTCCTGCTGATGTTTGTGTAGGAGAGAATCACTAATGCCAGTGTAGCCAGGAGAGTCAAAATGGCTGAGAGAAGTGCCATTAATTCTATTAAATCTGTGTCATATAAAAGTCATATAAAAGTAGAAACAAAGAGACGGAAAAACTATCATATTTTAACTTGCATTTTATTCCAATCCATTTAGTTTATATTAGCTTATTTTTCAGCATCAGGTGATTCATTCTCCTTTGATAAAATATCTCTTTTTCTGTTTATTACTCTTTATGGTAAACTTTGTTATTCTGTAAATCAGATTATAGCTGAGGACTCTGCCTTTTAAAATAACGTAAACTTGACCTAAACATCTCTAATCCATTTACAGTGAAAATTTAATGCTTTCACCAAACTTCTGAAAACTCTTTAAGATTTGAATCCTCATGACCACTTTTAGTTCTGCTTTCCCCTTTTTCCTGAAGTCTTGAATTTACTTTCTTCTCACTCACTCTGATCGTTCTCTTTTCTCTGATATATACCCAAACAGCAAACAGATAAAAAGTGTATCCTCATGAATAATGTTTTTATTAGTTATGTAGTATGTTTTACTTATTATTTGCAGTGACTGAGGACGGGTCTCGAAAAAGAGCTATTTAAAAATAAAAAGTTAGCTGGACATGCCTGGTAGCTCACATTAGTGTCATTGCTCTGCAAGCTTCCCCCGTTGCCATGGTAACCTCTTCTCTTCTCTCTTGTTCAAGTCCAACCTCACTTTCTGGTTCAACACATAACAATTAAAAATAATATTAACCTTTTCTTTTTTTTCTTGTTTATCCCTCTTCTTTCAGATGATGCCTACATTCTCACATTTACCATCTTAAAAGTTTATCACCAAAAATATCTAAAGAATGACAATACTTTCCCTAAGAAGAATATCACACCTTATGTTAAGTTATATTTTAAACTTATTACATTTCATATATTCAAGTTCAGGTGTTAAAAAATGCACAAATATTTCCAATGATTATAAATAATTACGATACAACTAAGATTTTTTTCCTTCCCTCTTTTACTTCAGTCCTTTTTAATTCTCTTTTCTTTCCTTTCCCAGACCTCTAAAAATGTCTATATTCTGGCCATTTAAGTACAATCTGTACTCATTAATGAAATTTTTGAAATCCAAGAGTGGTCTATTCTTAAAAGTCAAAGCAAGTAAAATTTCAAACAACAACAGATGATTTATATAGGATGCCAGGTTATCAAGTTAAGAGTGAATTCATATACGCATACTGTCCTGCCTCAATTAAATTTCTAAAATTTAAAACAATGCTATTGTAAACTACTTGACCTCATTTTTCTTTTAATTCCAAATAAAACACTTGCTGATTGATAACAAAACTGTCATTGTTTCCAAGCACTGTTATAGTCCCATGGACTTCTGTAACTGCTTTGGTACTTTATGGGTAAGTGATAAGAGAATCCTTTAGAATGTCAAAATTGGATTTTACATGAAATGTTTAAATCTACTGAATTTAATATGACTACTTGATAATGGTAAAAGGAAATTTCTCAAATTCAGGACTAATCCATTTTTCCAGTGTCATATTTTACAGCATTCACACTGACCCTGAACACTAAATGCATTTCCAATTATAATTACCTGAGGGAAACAAAACATTCATTAATAAAATGCATTCTGAGATTCTGTTGGATACTCTGAAGGACATCTATTCCAAGCTGATTCCCACAAAATGAAAGATTCAAAGATTTTTTATTAAAATAACTCGATTGTTTCCATGCAACTTTTAAAATGGTCAGCTTATTGCTTGCTTTGTAAAAGAAATAGTTCTAATTTCATGCCATATATTTCAATGATTTACAAATGAATCAATTTTTTGTCCAGTTTCATGAAATAAAATGAATATTATTAAAATAAAAACAAAAAAATTTTCCAAACCTTAATGACTTTAGTAGCAATTTCATTCCCTACTGTCTTCTTTTGATGTGAGTAGCAGAACAGAGGCAATTTCTGAATGTTGCATATCCATCATGGTTTTATGTTGCTTTAATCTACTTCTACCTTGTGTTCTCATCCTTAAGTACATTAGCACCAGCATCTCACACTCAAGATGTGTAACCTCAAAGATTTTATCAGGACAAACTTATCTAGTTTATATTTTTCTTATGTTTTTTACAAAGACAATGTTCTCTAATTTATGTTATATGAAATTTGGAGCATATTTTTTGCATTACATATAAAATAAATTTATTTCCTTTTTAAAAAATTTAGAATGTAGTGGTAAAAAGAGAAGGGTTCAGACTCATTGTTCACTTTGAAATGTTTCTGGCCTACATGAGAAGCACAATTGCTTGTTTTCTAGTTTTTAAGATTACAAGAAGTATAACCCTTTTTGTACACTGTGTTATTGGTCTCAAGAGGATTAATTAATTTAACAATTTTTTAAAAAAAGGAAACATTTCCATGGAGACCACTGTACAAAGATGTTAAAAATATTTTATTTTATTATTAGGTGGAGAAGAAAAAACAATTATTTTATTAAATGGAGAAAAGTCTATAATCCACAATATAAAGTTTACAAAAATTTCTTTTTGAGGCAGCTATGTGTTGTGAGCCATAAGGAGTTTTAGGAAATTTAACTTTGCTTACGTATCAATGACAAATATACATTCTGAACAAGAAAAATGAAACTCATCCATCTATACTGTGAGAAGATCTTAAGGGGATTACCAAAATTTTGAACTCTGATTCAATAAGGGGCTTATATTATAGTTACCTCAACTAAGCCTCTGAAGGTCATCTCCTTGAGTGGCAGATTTAGAGAGTCAATCAGGTTTAGAACCTAAGAAGCCAAAACATGTCATTATTAACAAAGAAAATATTAACTGAGGTGACATTACCATTTAAGGATCAAAATCATGGAGATATGGACTGAAGATTCCTGAGTTTCTCAAGACAGACAAGTGAGAGTCTAACATGCTTGCATTTGCTCTCTAAGTGTCTACATACAATCTGCAGGATATTTGATGGATTCTCCATAAAATTTTATTTCAATTCCTTTCACCTTTCTCCATTTCCATTGCTAAGTACTTAAACTAATACTGTCTGTTATAACAGATAAGCTTTAAAATCATTGCAACATTACACACTGGATATTTCAAAATATTTTAATGAAGTAAAAAATACATATAGAATATGCAGGTATCATATTATGTAACTTGGTCCCTTTTCACAAACAACATTCCCACATAAGCAGCATTCACATGAGGAAAGAGAATGTTTCCAGTACTCCACAATCCTCACTCCTACTCTCTTTTAGTCATTATCCCTCTCAAGGCTTAGCCATTATCCTTATTTCCAATGGATCAGATCAATTTTGTCAGTTTTAATGCAATGGAAAGTTATTTCCTTAAAATTTAAAGTTAAGTATGCAGCATGGAAGGCAAGAGATTTGTTTGTTTGTTTTTTTGTTAAGAGGGTGGGGTAAGCTGTTCTGCTTTATGTGTCACTCAGAGATTCCAGCTGATTAAGGCTCTGCCATCTTCAACATATATCTACAGTCAGCCAGCAAATGGAAGAAAGACAGTAGTGAATTTCATGGGAGGTTTAGATTGCTCAGAATGTAGGTGATTTTCATAACTTCCATTCATTTTCCATTGATAAGAACCCAGTTATACAGATACACCAGAATGCAAAAAAGTTGGGGATATCTAGAGGGTGTCCAGCAGGAAACTTTTTGTGATTAGATGAATAGTGTCTGCTACAACTGCTATCATTCTAATCCAACTCACCTGGTCTTAATAATAGCTCGCAGTAGCCTTCCAACTAATCTTTGCTTCCTTCCCTCATCCAATCTTTTTTCTACAGAGAAGATAAAATTATGTTCTCTAAAATTTAATTCACATTATTCTACTTCTTTGCTAAAATTATGTTATGAAACCTAGTTGAACTGGAAGTAATGAGTGGCGAGCAAAGAATCCTTGGTATAGCTCTGCACTACCTCGTCTATCTTCATGCCTTTCCACTCTTTCCTTATTTACTCTGTTATCATTTGTAACACCAACTTTCTGTCTATTCCTCAACCTCTTTGTGACCTCTATCCCTATGTCTGCCCTCACTCTTGCTCCAAATTCCAGACCTCAGATTAAATATCATCTCCAGGAAAAGTCATTTTGAGAGGAAACCCTATGTGAGGAGACTTTTTGCTTCTTTATAGTCTTTATCTCAGCCTTTTGTTCTTACAACGCTAACAACGTTTATTTTTACTTGTCTTTCTTCTCTTCTTTATCTCTTGGTTCTCCTACGAAGTCCTAAGCTGTTTCGCAGCAGAGAATTGCCTGTTGTATAATTCATCCCTATAGTCTTAGGATCTGGCACTAAATAGGAATTGAATAAATATGTGTTAAAGAATAAAAAAGTTAAATTATTTGGATAGGAGAGAAGTGGAGGGTTATTCTGAAATTCTGAGCAAGATGGAATAAGAAATAAGGCAATGTCACTAAGACAGAAAGCATAGTGAGAGGAAGCCTGGGCAGTGAGCATGGAGGAAATTTGGAGGACACAGAGAGTACTTATGAGCTAAATTTTTAATATTCAATTCCAGATGTCATCCATATAAAAATCTCTGATAGAGCTCCTCCCAATTTTCATATAAAATAATCTACACTGAACACTAATAATTCAAACTTATACAACTGTGGAAGCATTTGAAAATAACTTTAAGATAAAATGTTTTAAAAGGAGAAAAATAAGTGTTAAAAGAAATGAGCTATGAAGCTATGAAAAGATATGGAGGAATCTTAAATGCATATTACTAAGTGAAAGTAGTCAATCTGGAAGGCTACATATTGTATGACTGCATCTATATGACATTCTGGAAAAGGCACAACTACGGAGACAGTTAAAAGATCAGTGATTGCCAGCGGGGGAGGGGAGGGATGAATAGGTGTAGACAGAGAATTTTTAGGGCAGTGAAAATACTCTGTATGATACCCTAATGATAGATATATGTCATGCATTTGTTCAAACCCAAAGAGTGTACAACATCAAGAGTGAAGTGTAATGTAAACTATGGACTTTGGATGATTATGTTATGTTAAAGTAAGTTCATTAAATGTAGCAAAGGTATCACTCCGATGGGGGATGTCCTTAATAGAGGAGACTCTACATGTGTAGGTACAAAAGCTAAGGTAAATCTCTGTATTTTCCTCTCAATTTTGCTGTGAAACAAACTTGCTCTAAAAATAATAATAATAATAAAGTCTTAGTTAAAAAATGAAACAACAATGAGAAAAAAAATCCAAGTTTTATATCATAAAGCAGGGGCCACTTCCAATTGAATAAAATGATCTTTGACTCCTCTTTAGTTCCTTTCCTTATCTCAGAGAAACTTAATACAACTTATCCTCATTATGATTCTGTCTAAGGAATTGTATGTGTACAAAGTGACATAATTATTGTGTTATTTCTCCTCCTTGAAATAGTATTTCAGTAAATTTATTAGTTTTTATTAAAAGTATACATATATAAAGGGCTGGCCTGGTGGCATAGCAGTTAAGTTTGCGTGCTCAGCTTTGGCGGCCCAGGATTCACTCATTTGGAATCCACTCAAGCCATGCTGAGGCAGCGCCTCACATAGAGCAACTAGAAGGTTGTACAACTATGACATACAACTATCTAATGGGGCTTTGGGGAGAAAAAAGGAAAAAAGGAGGAAGATTGGCAATAGATATTAGCTCAGGGCCAATCTTCTTCAAAAAAGAAAAATAAATAAAATAAAAGTACACATGCATGAAGTTCAAAAAGTCAAAAATTCTAGAATTCTGTTAATGAAAATTAGGATCCTCCTGCTCCAGCCCTCATCTGCCCTAACTCCTGTTCTCCAGAGACTTCCACTGTTCGTAGGGTTTGTTTCCCCTGTTATATATATTATCATCTCTTAAATAATATTTTCAGTTGTAGATTACTTATTGGCTTTGTAATATGGAAGATGAGCATTTGATTTTCTTATATCTCCTATCCCTCCTATACACATTTCTTTTTTCTTTTTTAATTACATTTCTATAATAATTTTTATTAAATTATTGCTTAGATTTTTAGTCTAATTTACAGTGTTTTGACAGTGTAATTTTTTTTTCTATCTGAGCCTCGTCTTTGCCTATATTCTGTTTCTTTCTTTAACAATGTTTTTCTTCCATTGGGCTTAATTTTCTCGTTAAAATAATTGCATAGCTATTTACATACTCTTCCGTATTCTCTCCCCAGGCTGGCCTCCAGAAGTGCAGCTATACCCTCAATAGATTCAGATACATTTCTTTTTTCTCAGCACCGTCAGGAACTCTTTCCTCCCAGCCGTATCAAAACTGCTTGCTTTCTAGGTCTGATGCTCATCTTCTGTATTGGGTTGTCTCTTCTCTATATTCAGGGAGGTTAATTTTATCTTTCTCCTGCTTTCAAGTATGAATTGTTTTTGAGACTATTTGTTTCCTCATGTCACAGTGCCCTCTTATAAGAAAACATTTCACAAAATTACGAATGCAAAATTTATAAATATGGAATTAGGATTAAGCATGAATGTTATTTAGAATGAGGAAAATCACAACAAATAACAAGTTTAATTAAGCTGTTAAAAATCATATAATGCAGAAAATAAATTTACATTAACTGCATGATATAGTTCTCTAATACTCTTTTTTCCTTAAATTTTTGACTATATTTTTTGGTGTTAGCTCCATAGTTTTTCTTTTTAATTAACCGTTTTTAAGGGTACAATTCGGGGGCATTTAGTACATTCACAGCGTTGTGCAACCACCCCCTATATTAAGTTCCAAAACATTTGATCACCCCGGAAGAAAACTGCATCCATTTGGTGGTCATTCTTCAACCCTTCTCCCCTTAGCCCCTAGTAAACATCAATTGGTTTTCTATCTCCATGGATTTACCTATGTTGGATATTTCGTATAAGTGAAATCACACAATATGTGACTTCTGATGTCGTGACTTCTTTTACTTGGCATAATGATATCAAGGTTCATCCACCTTGAAGCATATATTAATGCTTCATTTTTTTCTTGTTGGCTAACATTCCATTTTATACAAATATCACATTTTGTTTATCTGTTTATCTTTTGATGGACATTTGACTTGTTTCCATCTTTTGGCTATTGTGAATAATGTTGCTATGAACAATAGTGTACACGTATTTGAGTACCTGTTTTCAGTTATTTGGGTAAATATCTAGGAATAGAGTTACAGACCATGTGGTAATTTTATGTTTAACTTTTTTAATGGAACTGCCAAACTTTTTCCACAGTGGCAACACCATTTTACATTCCCATCAATAATATACTAGGTATCCAATTTCACCACATCCACATTTTTTTTGGTTATAGCCAGCCTAGGGAGTTTGAAGTGTAACTCACTGAGGTTTTAGTTTGCATTTCACGATTACTAAGGATGTGGAGCATCATTATATGTACCTGTTTGCCATTTGGAGAAATATCTGTTCAAATACTTTGCACATTTTTTTATTGGGTTACTTGTGTTTTTTTGTGTGTTGTTGTTGCTGCTGATTTGTAATAGTTCTTTGTATATTCTGGACACTGAAATCTTATCAGATATGTGATTTGAAAATATTTTTTACCATTTGTAGATATTCTCTACACTTTCATGATAATTTCCTTTGATGCATAAAAATTTTAATTTTGATGAAGCTCAATTTAATTTTTTCTTTTGTTGCTCATGCTTTTGGTGTCATTTATGAGAACTCGTTGCTAAATCCAAGTCGAAGGTCATTAAGCTAGACACCTATATCTTCTGCTTTGAATTTTATAGCTTTGGCTTTTATATCTATGTTACTGATATACTTTGAGTTAATTTGTGGAAAGTGTAAGCTAGGGCTCTAACTTCATTCTTAGCATGTGGCTATCCAGTTGTCCCAGCAACAACTGTTGAAGAGACTATTCTTTCCCCCATTGAATGGTCTTGGTATCCTAGACAAAAATTAATTGACTGTAGCTGTATGGGATTATTTCTGGGCTTTCAATTCTATTCCATTTTTTTTCAAAGAATTGAAATTCCTTTCCAATTCAAACGTCTTTTATTTATTTATTTTTGCATAATAGTTCTGGCTAGAACTTCCAGTAGAATGATTAATAGCAGTTGGGAAAGTAGACATCCTTGTCGTGTTCCTGATCTTTGAGAGAAAGTTTTCAGTCTTTCACCTTGAGTATGATGCTAGCTGTGAGTTTGTTTTTTTTTTTTTGTAATCTCTATTACTTTTTTTTTAAATTTTTTGTTTATTGCAGTAACATTGGTTTATAACATTGTAAAAATTTCAGGTGTACATCATTATACTTCTATTTCTGCATAGATTACAGCTGTGAGTTTTTTATAAATGCTTTTTAGCAGGTTGAGGAAGTCCTTTTCTATTCTTAGTTTGATGTATTTTTTTTTTTTTTTTTAATTTTTTTTTTTTTTTTTTTTTTTTTTGTGAGGAGATCAGCCCTGAGCTAACATCCGCCAATCCTCCTCTTTTTTTGTTTTTTTCGCTGAGGAAGACGGCCCTGGGCTAACATCCGTGCCCATCTTCCTCCACTTTACATGGGACGCCGCCACAGCATGGCTTACCAAGCAGTGCGTCGGTGCGCGCCCGGGATCCGAACCAGTGAACCCCGGGCCGCCGCAGCGGAGCGCGCGCACCTAACCGCCTGCGCCACCGGGCCGGCCCCTAGTTTGATGTATTTTTATCATGAAAGGGTTTTGAATTTTGTCAAAGGGCCTTGTTGCATCAATAGCAATGATTATGTTTTTTTTTAAATCTCCCTTCATTTTGTTAATATGGTATATTACATTGATTAATTTTTGTATCTTGAATCATCCGTACATTCTGGCATACACCCTACTTCGTTGTTATGCAAAATATTTTGTATGGTACTGGATTCGGTTTTCTAGTATTTTGTTGAGGATATTTGCATCTCTACTCATAAGGTATATAGATCTGTACTATTCTTTTTGTGTGTGATGTTTTTTATCTGACTTTAGTATCAGAGTAATGCTATCCTCATACAAACAAGTAGGAAGAATTTTGTAATCTTCAATTTTTGGAAGAGTTTGAGAAGGATTAGTGTTAATCCTTCTTTAAAGCATTGGAAGAATTCATCTGGCCCTGAATTTTCTTTGTTCAGATGTTTTGGATTAATGATTCAAATTCATTGATAGTTGTCGGTCTGTTCCTATTTTCTATTTCACCTTAAGTAAGTGGTAATTTGCAGGTTTCTACAAATTTGTACTTTTCAGCTATGCCATGTAATTTATTGGTGCACAATTGCTCATAGTATATTTTTATACTACTTTCTATTTTTGTAAGGTCGATAATAATGAACCAACATTCATTACTGATTTTAGCAATTTGAGCCTTCTCTCTTTTTTTCTTGGTCAGTCTAGCTAAAGGTTTGTAAGATTTTGTTGATTTTTGAAAGAAGCAACTTTTGGTTTTGTTGATTTTCTGTATTTCCTCTTCTCTATTTCACTCATCTTTACTCTAATATTTATTATACTTCTTTCTGCTAGTTTTGGGTTCATTTTCCTCTCTTTTTTCTAGACCTTTAAGGAATGAAGTCAGACTATTGATATGAGATCTACCTTTGTTTTTTAAAGCAGATGTTTAAAGCTATAAGTTTCCCTCTGAACATTGCTTTCGCTGTATTCCATAAGTTTTAGTAGCTTGTGTTTTTGTTTTCATTTCTCCCAAAGTGTTTTTCAATTTCATTTTTGATTTCTTCTTTGACCCATTGGTAGTTTATGTGTGTTGTTTAATTTCCACATTTTTTTTATACTTACTATAAATTGGCTCTGAAGCTTCTGACAAGCTAAAATGAAGTACCTAGAAACAATTTACTTTGTCTAACTGTGTTTACATTGTCCAACATAGTAGCCACTAAAACTCAAAATGTGGCTAGTCCAAACTGAGATGTGCTGTGAATATAGATATGTATCATATTTCAAGGACTTAGCACCAAAAAAAGGGAAAAAACTCATTTTTAATATGTATTAGATTTTGAAATGATAATATTTTGGATATACTGGGTTAAAATGTCTTACTACTATATGTTTATCTTTAAAAACTGCCCTCTTAATACTGCTTTTGTTGAACTGAGATACAGCAGACAGAAACAGATGGAGGAAGAGATTAAGAGCTTCATCTAAAAAAAATGGACAAAATTTTCTAATTAGGAATCTCTAAACACAAGTCTGAGAAGACAGATGCTCAGAAAAGATTTGAGAGGCCCCCAGAACCTCTAGGTGGACTGAATGGTGATCATCTTCCCATGTAAGAATCCAGTTTAAAAAGACTGAGAGAGGTGGTTGTTTATTCAAATGTGCACTTATCAACACATAGTTACAAGGAACATGAAGAAACAGAGAAAAATGGCCCAATCAAAGGAACAAAATAAATTTCCATAAACAGACCATAAAGAAATGGAGGTATATGAACACCTGACAAAGAATTCAAAATAACGGTCATAAAGAAGCTCAATGAATTCAGGAAAGTGTCATTTGTTTTACTTTTATTGCATTTATTCAGAATGTTTTAAAATACAAATATTTCCTAAAGAATACTAGAGAACATAAAAATTCTATAAATAATACTTAATGTTATGATCAATATTTATCTTGAAAATCCACACTAAACTTCATAAAGCATAAAGCTCTACATTTAAAGTGCAATGCAATAGGACATATTACCTCTAAGGACTGAATTTAGTATACAATAATACAGAACATGTAGATGTTTAAGTTAAGAAATTATCAATGTTTGTCTTGAAAATACACAAGAAAGTACACACTAATTTTGAAACTCTACGCTTGAAGTATAATGTGGTATCATATGTATATTTTAGGGATTGATATTAACAGAATTAAAACTTTTTTGCATTGTATTATAGAGTATGTCTTAAAGAAATCACTCTAGGGGCCGGCCTGGTGGCTTAGCGGTTAAGTGCGCGCGCTCCGCTGCTAGCGACCAGGTTCAGATCCCGGGCGCACACGGACGCACCGCTTCTCCGGCCATGCTGAGGCCGCGTCCCACATACAGTAACTAGAAGGATGTGCAACTACCACGTACAACTATCTACTGGGGCTTTGGGGAGAAAAAGGAGGAGGATTGGCAATAGATGTTAGCTCAGAGCTGGTCTTCCTCAGCACAAAGAGGAGGATTGGCATGGATGTTAGCTCAGGGCTGATCTTCCTCACAAAAAAAAAAAAAAAAGAAAGAAATCAATCTAGGGTGGCCTAGTGGCGTAGCAGTTAAGTTCACACATTCTGCTTTGGCAGCACGGGGTTCGCAGGTTCGGATCCTGGATGTGGACAGACACACCGCTTGTCAAGCCATGCTGTGGCGGTGTCCCATATAAAGTAGAGGAGGATGGGCAAAGATGTTAGACCAGGGCCAATCTTTCTCAGCAAAAAAGAGGAAGATTGGCAACAGATGTTAGCTCAAGGCTAGTCTTTCTCACACACACACACAAAATGTACTCTAATACTGATTTCCTTTTACTCTTGCTATGTTACAAATAATCCTATAATGGATTGACTTGTGAACTTGTCTATTAATTTTATACCAGTTTTTTCTTAAAATCCTTTCCTTGAAGTCAGTTTGTGGGTTAATGATGAAGTACATATGTCATTTTACTAGTTGTTTCCAAATACCCAAAAAGGGTTATTTCACTTTATACATCACCAACAATTTATAAGAGACTAATTGCCACAGCTTTACCAAAGAAGAATGCTGTCACATTTTGGGATTTTGCCAATAAATCAAGCACAGATTTGATAGATCGGTGTAGTTTTAGTTTGCATTTCTCATATGATGAACGAGGTTAAAAAAAAAATTTATTGGATTAAGTTCTATTAGTGTATATTATTTTTTAGAATATCTGACTGTTTCTCTGGTCTACTTTTTTATAGGATTTTTTTTTTCTTTTCTATTTTTAGAAGCTTGCTGTGTATTAGGTACATAAAATTTTTGTTCATAAAGTAAGTTGAAAATTTTTTCCTCACATAGAGAATTGTGTCTTTATTTGCTTACACTTTGGCCATGTTATCTTTTAAAATTTTTCTTTTGTTGTGGTTAGAACACTTAACCTGAGATACACCCACTTAACAAATGTTTAAGTTACAATACAATGTTGTTACTTATAGACACAATGTTGTACAGCAGATCTCTAGAATTTATTTAGTCATTACCTAACTGAAACTTTATGCCAGTTGATTAGCAACTCCCCATTCCCCCCTTTCTCTAGCCCCTAAAAACCACCATTCTACTATTTGAGTCTATGAATATGACTGTTTGAGATATCTCATATAAGTGGAACCATGCACTATTTGTCCATCTATGACTGGCTTATTTCACTTAGTATGATGTCTCCCAGATTAGTGTATGTTCTTGCAAATGACAGGACTTTCTTCTTTTTTAAGGTTGAATGATACTTCATTGTATGTATATACCACATTTTCATTATACATTCATCTGTTAATGGGCATTTGGGTTGTTTCCATATCTTTATTGTTAATAACGTTGCAATGAACATCTGCTGCAGATATCTCTGTGAAATCTTGATTTCAATTATTTTGGATATATATCCAGAAGTAGAATTGCTGGATCATATGAGAGTTCTATTTTTAATTTTTTGAGGAAGCTCCGTGCTGGTTTTCCATTGCGTTTTGTGTAGGTTTGTTAGATCCGCTTGATTTCTAGTGTTGTTCAAGCCCACTGTAGGTTGATTTTCTGTCTGGTTGTTTTATCCATATTTGGAAGAAGGTATTTAAGTCCCCACTATTAACAATAATAGTGTTACTATTATAACTGTTGTTGACCTAAATAAAGAGGTAAACTGAGGCAAGCTCAAAAAGATGAGTTTATTCAGGAATAGCAGAGGAATTGCAACTCAGAATCTGTTGAGTCTGCTGAGGGTTTGGTGTGGGTCATATTTATGCATGGGAGGTTGTAAACAGGGAAGAGTTCAGTTAGAGTCAGTTAAAATCAAAAACAAATGGCGACCAATCTTGAAAACTTCCTGAGCAGACAATATCAATCCACACAAACAAAGCTCAATTTAGCCCACTTCATGAGACCAACAAGACCTGGGTTGTCTCCTGTTCATGCCTCTGGCAAAACTTCCCAAGTTTAATATGAAACAACCTCTCTTCATCCAAGAAAATTCCAGCACTATCAGTTTTCTGTAAATCAGGCATTTAATATAAATACACATAATTCTTCAAAGATAGTGAAAAAAAGTAAAAGATCTCATTTTTAGTATGTATTAGATATTCAAATGATAATATTTTGGATATATTGGGTTAAAATATCTTACTAAAATGAATTTCACCTGTACTTATCTTTAAAAAATAGGTAGTAGAAAACTTGGGTTACAAATGTGGCTTACGTTTGTGTTTTGCATTATATTTCTATAGAACAGTGCTGATCTATAAGATCATCTGCTTCTTATGATCAAATTACACATATATATGTTAGACTTTTTGATATATTCTCCCACAGGTCACAGCGGCTCTGTTCATTTACAAAAATATTTTGCTTTGTTGTTTTTCAAATTGTATGGTCTCTATTAATCTCTATTTAAGTTCAATGACTCTTCTCTTTTTTAGTCTCTCTTTCTGTTGTTCAGCCCATCCAATGAAGTTTTATTTTAGATAGCACTTTTTACAGTATTTCCATGTAATTCTTTTAGTATACATATATTTAAATTTCTCTGTAAAGAATTCTTTTTTATTTCAAGCTCATGAAAAATTATTTTTTGATATTCACCCACATATTTATAATGTTTGATGTTTCCAATTCCTTCTTTAAATTTTAGTTTTCCTGCTGGATTCGGTTTCCTTCAACTGAAGAAATTCCTGTAGCTTTTCTGTAGTGAGGATGTGTTACTGAAGAATACTCTTCATTTTATTGTATCTGAAAATGTCCTTATTTTTCCTTCATTTTTGAAGGATAGTTTCACTATATGGATTGACAATTGTATTTTCTTTCAGCGCTCTAAAGATTCCCCTTTGTTTTCTGGCTCCATAGTTTTTGAAGAGATGTCAGAAATTGTTCAAGCCATTATTCCACAATATTCCTGGTATATATTCAGTCCTTTTTCTCTGGCCACATTAAAGATTTCTCACTGTCTTTGGTTTTTAGCAGTTTGATTATGATGTACTTAGGCATTTTGTCATACTTAAAGTTAGTTTGGCTTCCTGATTCTCTAAATTCATGTCATTCTTTAAATGTAGGAACTTTGGAATTATTGATTCTTCAAAATTATCAAGTGTGCAAGTTGCCAATATGAAAGACATTCTGTAAATTTCTGTAACCCCAACTGCTAATCTTGTCAGATAGATAAAGGCTCTCCTTAAGACTCTCTGCTGATGAAAGCAAGAAAAGAAGAAATAATAAAGAAGGGGAAAGGAAGGTGGAAAAAGGAACGATGGAAGTGAAGGGGAAGAAAATGGGGAGTGAAGGAGGGAGGGAGAGCAATAAAGCAGGCAGGTATTCAGAGATAAGCTAATTTGGAAATCAGAATATTGCCATTCTTTAAAAACAGGACTATACTACTAACATTAGATTTGTAATTAATTTTAATAAATGTTAACAAATAAGAGAGGTGGTGCTACTGAGAAAAAATCAGGCAGTTTAATGGAAACTCCAGTTGAAATACATATGTCTTTCTTCTTTCTTCTTTTCTTGGTGTAGATCTGAGTTTCCAACCTAGATCATTTGCCTTTTTCCTGAAGAACTTTGTTTAACATTTCTTGCAGGACAAATCCGTTGGCACAAATTCTCTGTTTTAATTTCTGTCTTAGTCTGTTTGGGCTGCTGTAACACAATACCGTAAACTGGGTGGCTTGAACAACAAACAGTTATTTCTCACAGATTTAGAGACTGGAAAATCTAAGATCTGTGTGTCACAAGATTCAGTGTCTGGTGAAAGCATCCTTCATAGACTTCATAGTCTTTTCACTATATACTCTCTTGGCAGAAAAGGGCAAGTGAGCTCTCTGGGACCTCTTTAAAAGGGCACTAATTCCACTCATGAGGGCTCCACCCCTACGATCTAATCATCTCCGAAAGGTCCCACCTTCAAATGTCATCCCACTGGGGATTATGTTTCAACATGTGAATTTTCAGTTGTCACAGACATTCCTGTCTATGGCAGTTTCTTTCAGCATATTTTCATTTTTCCTTTACTTTTGAAGGATAATTTTTGAGTATAAAATTCTAAGTTGGTAGAATTTTTTTCCTTCAATATTTTAAATATTTCAGTCCACTCTTCCTGCTTGCACGGTTTCTGACGAGAAGTTTGATATAACCCTTATCCTTGTTTATCTGTAGGTAATTTTTTTCTGACTTCTTTCAAGATTTTTTTTAATTGTCTTTAGCTTCCTGCAATTTGAATGTGGTATGACTAGGTATAGGGTTTTTTGAGGGGGTGGAGGTAGTGGGGAAGATTTTCCTTGTTTGGTGTTGTCTCAGATTCCTGATCTGTGATTTGTGATTTGGTGTCTGAGATTAATTTTGGAAAGTTCTCAGTCATTATTACTTCAAATACTTTTTCAGCTCTGTTCTCTCTTTTTTCTGTTAGTTCTGGTTTTTCAGTTAAGCCTGTGTTGCACCTTTTGAAATTGTCCTATACTTCTTGAATGCTCTGTTTTGTGTTCATCCTTTTTCTCTTTACATTTCAGTTTGGGAATTTTCTATTGACCTATGTTCAAGCTTGCTGATTTCTTTCCGTGGCTGTGTGCAGTCTACTAGGGAACCCACTGATGACATTCTTTCTTTCTACTAGCTTTTTTTTTAAAACTTTTGCATTTCCTTTTTTTTTTTTAATTTTTTGTTTATTGCAGTAACATTGGTTTGTAACATTGGTTTATAACATTGTATAAATTTCAGGTGTACATCATTATACTTCTATTTCTGCATAGATTACATCATGTTCACCACCCAAATACTAATTACAACCCATCACCACACACATGTGCCGAATTATCCCTTTCGCCCTCCTCCCTCCCCCCTTCCCCTCTGGTAACCTTTTGATTCCTTCTCAGAATTTCCTTCTCTCTGGTTACATTTTCCTTCTGTTCTTGCATGCCATCTATGTTTTCTATTATAGCCTTTAACATATTAATCAGTTATAACATCTGTATCATATTTGATTCTGATTTTGATGCTTACTTTCCCTCTTCAGCCTGTGACTTTTCTTGCCCTTTTGCATGCTTTGCGATTTTTTATTGAAAGCTGGAAATGATATATCAAGCAATAGGAACTGAGGTAAATAGGCCTTTTATGTGAGGTTGTATGTTAATCTGGCACGGAGTTGGGCTGTGCTTAAATGTTTTCTGTAGCTATTGGTGGCAGTGACTTCAAATTTCTCTAGTATCCTTTTTTGTGGCTCTGTTGGTGTTAGTTTCTCCTAAGCATTCCTCTTCAGAGACAGTCTGCATCTTGCAGCTCTTTCATCTGTTATTCACCTGCTATACTGGAGCTCTGCTGATGTTGTGTCAATCTGTGGGGTAGGGGAAGCAGTCTATAAATTTATAATTAAATCTCCAGCTTTAGAGGGCTTATGTCTCAGAGCTGTGATCTTCACAATGTTTTTCCAGTGGTATAACTTTTTCCCACTTTTGGATGAGACAAGACGAGGAGCGGGCGCTGGACTGTGAGAAATGCCCTTCCATCAGGTGGGATAAACCTCTGGTAAAGTCTTATCCCTTGGAGAGTAGCCTTTGTGATGGAGAATCCTCTGGTCATATTTCATGATTACCCTTCTCCTTCCTCTTCCACAACCAAAAGGGAATCTTTCTTGGCTTTTCACCCTGAGAATTTAGTGGAATACTAGAAGTATAACCAATGAAAATGTGGACCATCCTAAGCATTCAGCCTCTAGGAGTTTCTCACTCTCACACTGCCCCACACTCAGCATCTAGCAATTCATCAAAGTCACCATTGAACTATTCTCACCAGTTGATGGCAGCTCTCCAGGTAAGCAGAGCTTGACTGCGTCTCTCTGGATGAACCTGTCTCACCAGATTTTTGTGTGGTGGCTTGCCTTGCAACATCAGCTCTCTGATGAGTACAAGAAAGTCATGGATTTTCAGGTTTTTTTCTGTTTTTTCTTGTTGTATGGACAGGAGTGATGACCAAGATCTTTACATGTGAGAACTGAAGCTAGAAGTCCTCCAGATGTGTTCTAAACCTATTTCTTTTTTTTTTTTTTGTGAGGAAGATCAGCCCTGGGCTAACATCTGCCAATCCTCCTCTTTTTGTCTTTTGTTGAGGAAGACTGGCCCTGGGCTAACATCCGTGCCCATCTTCCTCCACTTTATATGGGACGCCGCCAAAGCATGGCTTGACAAGCGGTGCGTCAATGTGCACCGGGGATCCGAACGGGCAAATGCTGGGCCGCTGCAGCGGAGCGAGCGCACTTAACCGCTTGCTCCACCAGACTGGCCTCTGAACCTATTTCTTAACCCTTTATATTCTCAATTTCACATTTATATTCATGCATTTTGATTTCACTTTTATGCCCACGACTTAGAATTTGACACACAGACTTGACACATTTCAAGCACACAAGAAATAGGTTTCAAGGAAAGAATGAATGAGTTAATAAATAAATGAAGGTAAAAGGAGTGCATAGTGACTCAAATATAGTATATTTTGTACAGAATCTCCTGAGAACATAGTTGAAAGAAATAGAGAAAAGTCTCTGTACATTTTGGCATCTCTTATATGGTAATAAAAGAGAAGATCTTCAGAGAAATATTTCCTTTGGACCCGAATTCCTTGGAGAGATTTGTACAGTATTTAGGGCATTCCCTGGAAATAAACAAATTATAATCACTTGATAGGATAAATAGTTGTTTACTTTTAGTACTGTTGTATTAACTTAAAAACTATTGAATATGAAGAATGAAGGAGATATTTGGATAGTCTAAATTGCTGAGCTGAGCTAGGAATAGCTAATCACAAAACATCTACAAGTATTAAAACTTACTTAGATAACTACACATTTCAGTGTGATTCCTGGGAAGGAGAAAAACAAAATCTGATCGCTTCATCCTGCAACAGGATATAAAGAATGTGAACATCAACAAACAAAATCCTTTGCCTGAATAATTCTGTTTCTATGTCTTTAAGAATAACAGTTTGGAAGTTTTAGTGTATATTGCAGACTGATTTATAAATCCACATATTATTGAAAATAAATCTCCCTAAAACTCTAAGATTGCTTCATTTATGTTAGTAGATTTAAACTTAATTACATTGATTTGATTTTAATTATGGAAGATCTGAAATTGATTTCATTTTCATTTTTTAAGACTTTAATTTTTAAAGCAGTCTTAGGTTCACAACATACTCGAGAGGAAGCTGCATTGATTTCCCATATAACCCTGGACCCCATACATGCCTAGCTTTCCCCATTTATAGCATCCCCTAGCAGAGTGGTACATTTATTACAATTAATGAACTCACATTGACACAATCACATAAAGTCCATAGTTTACATTATGGTTCACTCATGGTGATGCACATTCTATAGGTTTGAACAACTGCACAATGACTTTTATTTATATCTATATATCACTACGGTACCATACAGAGTATTTTCAAAGCTCTAAAAAACCCTCTGTACTCTGCCTACTCACTCTCCAACCCCAAAATCCCTGGCAACCAGTGATATTTTTACTGTCTCCATAGGTTTTCCTTTTCCAGAATGGCATATAGTTGGAATCATACAATATGTCGCCTTTTCAGATTGGCTTTTTTCCATGTAGTGACATGCACTTAAGGTTCCTTCATGTCTTTTCATGGCTTGATAGCTAAATTTCTTTTAGCGCTCTGGAATATTCCATTGTCTGAATATACCACAGTTTGTTTATTCATTCATCTACTGAAGGATATCTTAGTTGATTCCAAGTTTTGGGAATTATGAATAAAGCTGCTATAAACATCCACGTGCAGGTTTTTGTGGGGACATAAATCTTCAACTCCTTTGGGTAAATACCAAAATGGATGATTACTGGATCATATGAAAAGAGCATGGTTAATTTCATAAGAAACCACCAAACTGTCTTCCAAAGTGGCTGCACCATTTTGCGTTCTACCAGTAATGAATGAGAGTTCCTGTTGTTCCACATTCTGGTCAGCATTTGGTGTTGTCACTGTTCCGTATTTTGACCTTTCTAATACGTTTGTAACAGTTTCTCATTATTCTTTTAATTTACATTTCCCTGATGACACATGATGCAGATCATCTTTTCATGTGCTTATTTTCCACCTGTATATCATCTTTGGTGAGGTACCTGTTAAGATCTTTGGCCTATTTTTTAATCAGGTTGGTTTTGTTTCATATTGTTGAATTCTAAGTGTTTTTGTGTATATGGTATAACAGTCACTTATCAGATGCATTTTTTTGCGAATATTTTCCCCCAGTCTGTGGCTTGTCTTCTCATTTCCTTCACATTGTCTTTTGCAGAGAAGAAGTTATTTTTAATTTTAATGAAGCGTTGAGTTTGAGATACACCAAGTTACCTAGTCTCCTAGAACCTCAATTTCCCTATTTGAAAATGGTAATAATAACGATATATGACATATTGTACCTCCTCTTTGTGTATTGCCTTTTATTATTACAAAATGTGTTATTTTATATTAAAATAAAATGAGAAAATAAAAATTATTAGAATGTTATTGACACATTTTCTGTGTGAAGAATTGTTTCTCAAATAATATATTGTGGGCTCCCTTCTCATAGGAGTAGTAACTATAAGGATGATACTCTTCAAAATACAAACCTGGATCTTTGGGAAAGAATGGGACCTTTGCTCAAAAGTGTTCTATATAACCATTACCATTCCGTTTTGCCACCTTCACAATGAGGTTGTTATCTTTTCCAAACAAATATCAGTTTACTTGCTTTGTAGAAAAAAAAGTTAAAGAATACTTCACACAGACATAATATTATTTTAATTATTATATAATATATTATATATTATAATAACAAATTAATATTTACTTCTAATAAAGGTAAAATAAAGATGCACATACCTATATTACTAGAAATACTATTTTGTAAAACGTATAAAAATATTTGTTGCTACATAAATAAGTATCTTGATATAATAATTTTACAAGAACATAACTAGGACCCATAGAAAACAAAATGTGTCCATTACATAATGGTTTTACACATATCAGTAAAAGAATCATTTCCTGTGTAATATTCTTTTCACAGCATCTTTCACATCTCTGTTTCTCATACTATACATTAGAGGGTTTAGCATTGGTGTTATAAGTGTGTAGAGCGCAGCCACAACCTTCTTTTGCTCTGGTGAGGAGACGGCCCCGGGTTGGGCATACATGAAGAACACAGTCCCATAGAATAAACTCAGCATTGCTATATGGGAGCCACAGGTGGAGAAGGTCTTGCTACTGCCATGATTTGAGGGGATCTTCAGGACGGTGGAGAGGATAGAAGCATGAGAAACCAGAATTACAGTTATAGTGGTGATGGTGATAGGAGCAGAGAGAATATACAGTACCATCTCATTCACAAAGGACTCAACACTTGAGATCATTGATCAGGGCTGGGACATCACAGAAAAAGTGGTCCAATCTATTTTCTCCACAGAAAAACAAACTGAAGGTGAAATCTGTTTGAAACATGGAGTTGATGCATCTGCAGACATAGGATCTAGTTACCATGGAACACAGACTTTCTGGGACATGTGCCCAGGGTAAAGGAAGAGATGGGAAATGGCCGAGAATTGGTCAATGCCCACGACAGCCAGGAGAAAGCCTTCATTTGTGACAGACAGGGAGAAAAAGAAAAATTGGGCTGCACAGCCATTGTAAGAACATTTTCTTTTCATTGAACAAGAAGTTGGCTAAAGTTTTGGGAGCAATGACTGTGAAGTAGCAGAGATCTAAATACAAATTTCTAAGGAGGAAATACATGGACACTTGATGTCTGGAGTCCATCTTAATGACAGTTATCACGCTGGTATTTCCCACCCCAGCGACCATGTAGAACAGCAAGAACACTAGGAATAAGAGGATCTGTAGCTTTGAGGGGTTCTGAACTCCAGCAGAATAAACTCAGTCACCTCTGAGTAATTCCTATTAAGCACAGTCTTCATAGCTGAGACACAAGCAGAACTGGAGAGATGGTAAAAATGAAAGAAATGAGTGATCAGAATACTTGTTTTAGTAAAAACAACTAGAAACCAGCATGGAAAAAAATTGTTTCATATCATATTGTACCCAAAATTTTACAAAATACCAATAAACATAAAGAATGGTTAGCTATTTTTAAAAAGTTTTCCAGGGACCGGCCGGGTGGCGCAAGCGGTTAAGTGCACACGCTCCGCTGCTGAGGCCCGGAGTTCACCGGTTCGGATCCTGGGCGCGCACAGACACACTGCTTGGAAACCATGCTGTGGCGGCATCCCGTAAAAAACGGAGGAAGATGGGCACGGATGTTAGCCCAGGGCCAGTCTTCCTCAGCAAAAAGAGGAGGATTGGCAGATGTTAGCTCAGGGCTGATCCCCTCACAAAAAAAATAAGTAAATAAGTTCTCCTAGTGAAGAATTTAACCTGACTGATTAGCCTTTTTAGATATACTTATTTGCAAATAATGCAGATTTGCTCTCTAAGTGTGTTTTGGAGACATGGAAATTCTAGGAAAATGTCTGGAAACAAACTAGAGCTTTTTTAAAAAAATTTTCTTGATTTATTATCAGTTTACTAACATTGAAAGTGGCCTCCTTTAGTGGAAGTAATTTCTCACAGACATTATAATTCATTTAAGATTTTATTTGGAGTAAAAATCAATTTGTTTGATGGTCTTATTTTATTTTTAAATGATTATTTAGTTTCTTTATCTACTGTAGAAAAATAATATACAAAAATTGTATCAATTTTTCTTGTATTAGGAGAAAGACATCAGACCCTGACAAAAGTTTCATCCCTTTACACGTTAACCTCATATCCTTATTTCTCATTATTTTGGTGCCTATGGTGACATACACTCTTAGTGGTGCAGTTCATCTGCTAAAAACTGAAGTAATGCTTGCATTTCCTAAACACAATAAAATCAGACTTTTATTGTTTCCCTCCCTTCTTTTCTTCCCTCCTTCATTCTTTCCATCCTTCCATCTTTCCTTTCTTCTTTCTCTCTTTTGTTCTCTTTGGATTTTGCAGACAGGAATGCAAGTAGAGAATTCTAAGACCTTCGGTAGAGATTTTTCTATCTTTTCAGAAACAGACAAATCTCATCAGAAATACAAAGACTTGTCCATATTAAGGATAAAAGGCACACAGGACAATTTAAAGACAGCTACAAATGAAAAAGAAAAAAAGCAAGAAATATGTATTTAAACAAGCTTGCATTGTACTTATTTCGGCTTTTGCTATTATGACTGTAAAATGTCCTTAAATAAAATACAATTGAGAGATAAGGAAGCAATTTTTGTTTTAACTTTATGAATGGGGAAACTGAGATAAAAACAGATATAAGAGATTTATTTAGAGTCATGAGATTGAGCAGCGTGGTGGTTTACTGTTCAACAATCTATCATAAAAGAAAATTGACAATAAATTCAAAAATTTATGTAGTGAGGAAATGTCTTTTATAATTTTATAATTATAAAAAGTTATAATTCTGTATATGTAAATTTATATACAAATTGTATAATTATAATAAAATTATATGGTATAAATTATAAAATGTCTCATAATATCTCTTTAATTTTTGTTAGTCTCATTGCTATGGTTTCACTAATTTTGAGATTATTTTAAGATAGATTGGGGCTATGAAGTACTTTAGAATCAATTTGCTCCTTTCTTGAAAAAATTAGAGGTTAACAGAAATGTTGACTGATTGATTTTAGAAGGCATAGGAACGATCAAAATAACCTGTGGTAGGGCCTATTAATTATAAAAATGCTAGTTTCCTTAAATTTATATTTTACATAAACAGGTTTCAGGTTTCAATGGAAAATTTTAAATAAAAAGAAAGATGTAACCAAAGCTATCTGAAAGAGGAGTGTTGAGAATAAACTAAACACGAGAGAGAATCTCAAGAATGAATACTACTTCTTGTCTTAGTACACCCTCACTATATTTGAAATCAAGTACCTTCACGAAGAAACAGAAGTATGAAAAGAAGCAAACCTTTGTTTCACATGAAGTTTTTCTGCAACATGGATTACATTTGCTCACTGTTCACATCATGACTCAAATTGCTAAGAACAAATACTAGCAAAAATTGAAGCTTATCTCTCTCTTTTTTTTCTTTAAATTTACTTTATTTTTTCATTGATTAAACCAACAAATAGACCTGGAATAAGTGCTGAGAGAAATTCTCTCATGGGGAGGGGAACCAGAGTGGTTGGCATTTCTTCTGTAAGATATTAACTGGGGACCAAGGTCTGTCTCACCAATAATGTGTTTTGTATCATAGTGCAAAAAGAAAAATGAGAGAAGAAGTTACTAAATGGTAAACTCACCAGACCTTTAGAAAGTTAGAAGAGTCATCTAGAGGATATAAACTTGTACTTTAAGACAAAATAATAGAAAAACACATTTGGATGAGAAGTACTTTATTCTTCTTTTATTTGTATGATTTACAAAGAGGAACATTTGCAATATTTCCTTTGACTGGATTACAACCCTTACTTTTAGAAATTCATTTCTTTTTTTTTTTTTTTAAATTTAAAAGAATAACTTATTTATTTATTTTTTTTATAATTAAGCCATTTTATTTGTACATAAAAGGAAAGTCAGAGCCAAGTCCAGTGAACATTGTTGTTATAAATAAACCAGATGTAGAAATTCATTTCTTATCTCTACAGTAAACACATCATGCTTGTATAAGAAGGAAATTAATATAGAGAATAATCCAAATAGACAATGGAAGAGTCAAAAAGGGAGGGGGTGATTTTGAAGTAAGATAGAGATTAGCAAGAGCAGGCAGTCACACTCCATCTCTGATTTCAAGGCACAAGAAGAGGTGGTGTTAAAAGATCCCAGAGGCCAGGGAGTTTCTTTAACAGCGAGAACCACAGAGAGAACAATGGTGCCCACTAGGTGCTAAAACCAAAAAAAGAAACATCACAAGAAGCATACTGAAAGAGAAAGAAATTCCCTGTCTTCATATATCCTCAATTCTGCCATTGTTGTGTGAAAGCACCGTAGACAGTAGGTCAATACATGAGGGCAACTGGATTTGGCCCACAGGCTACAGTTGGATGACCACTACTCTAGAATGTACAAAGATTCCTCAATGAGCACTTTGAGAAAGAAAGAATCTTATGTGAAATTTTTCAAGACTTTCCACAATCATGTCTGTGCATTTCAAAATATTCCTAGAGATCCTAGTATATTCTAATAATATTTTCCTTTAGATAGAAAAACCATCAGGCATTTCTTAGAGTGCAAATTTGGCATAATCTTTTTAATTCTCCTTTATCTGAAAAGTTACTAATTATTTTTTTTTTTATTTTTTTTGTTGTTGTCAAGGAAGATTCACACTGAGCCAACATCTGTGCCAATCTTCCACTATTTTGCCTGTGGGTTGCTGTCACAGCATGGCTAATGAGTGGTGTAGGTCTGTGGCTGGGACCCAAACCTGGGCCACCAAAGCAGAGCATGCCAAAACCAACCGCTACGCCATGGGGTCAGCTCTGAGAAGATCCTTATTTTGCCTTCAGTTCTAAAGTATATTTGTCCTGGATATAACATTTTGGTTTGGTCTCCGCTCCTACCTTTAAGCACTTTAAAGATGTCCCATTGTCTTCTGGTTTGAATTGTTTCTGACAAAAAGTCTATGCTCCAACTTGTATTTGCTTGTAAGTAATGTCTCTTTTTCCCTCTTGCTATGTCACCAATGTTTTCTTTTTGACTCATTTTCAGAAATTTTATTCTGATGTACCTTCACCTGGTTTCCTTTCTGTTTATCCTGCTTGGGATTTTGTGAATTTTCTTGCATTTTTGTGTTTATAGTTTCCAACAGTTCTGAAAATATTTTTGCCTGTTATAGCTTCCAATAGTTTTCTGCTCCCTAGTCTCCCAATTACATTTATAATATTTTCTCAGTTCTCATTGAATGTTCATTTTTTCCTGTTTTTAAACCTATGCTTATGTTTGATTTGTTTCTATTGTTATGTATTCAAGTTTAAAATATTTTCTTCTTGATTTGTTTCCTTTTTGTCAGGAATTACAGTTATTCAATGCTTATTGTACAATATTTGGAAATAGTTGGTTCACATATTTTCTGCAGAGTTTAGTTTTTTGTTATGGAAGGCAAATCTTGTAGTAGTTATTCTTTCATAAAAAGATGTAGAAACATCTTAAATTAATTATTTTTTAAAAGTTAAATGGTCATTATGTTTATCGTATAAACACACATTTTGGTGAGATTTTATTATTCTTTATATATTGAAGTATTTTGTTTGTAAATATCTTTAGAATTCTTGAAGTTACAAATTTATCTATAATTTTTTATTTTAATATCTATGTGGGACTTATGACAGACTCATAAATACAGTTAGAAAGTATTTCCTTTATGACTATTCCTGAAAGAGTTTATGTAAGAATGGTCTTATTCCTTTATTAAACATATGGAAGTAAACACTGGTATTGCCATTTAGGCAAGGATCATTCTTCATAAGAAGATTATTAATAAAAAATTATTGACTTTAATAGATACTTTAAAATTCACATTTCTTTTGTATACATAATTTTGTTCTATTTAAAATACTTTTTATTTAAAAAGTCATCGATATTTGGTAAAAATATTGTTTACTACATTCTTTTCTTTAATATCAGGAGAATCTGTAGTGATATCTCATTTTTATTCCTGATGCTTATGATTTAATGTTGCTGGTTTACTTTTGTTAAGTTGGCTGGGGTTTTATACACTGTATTAATCTTTCAAAGAATCAAGGTGAATATCTTATATTATTCATATTTTTTCTATTTAACTAATTTTATCTACATTATTTACATTCGTCTATTTTTTCTTGTTTTGACAAGCCGTTTTCTATTTCACATTACTAAGATAGAAGATTAATCTAGGTGTTCCTGCCTTTCTCCTTTATAATATTTACCTATAAGGATGCGTATATCCCTCAAAGTACTTCTTTTTACGCATCCCAGAAGTTTAGATTTATCATAATTTATTTTAATTCAATTTGATTTCTTTTTTATCCATGGATTTTTAGGAAGTGTTAATTTTTAATGTCCATACCCACAGAGTTTTCTAGTTATTTAATTGTTATTGATTTCCATATTAAGTCGACATGATCAAAGAACATACACTGAATGATTTCAATCTTTGAATTTGTTGAGAGTTTCTTTATGTCCCATCTATTGTGAATGCCAGTAAGTTTTTCTTATGTATTTATAGGCAGTAGAGTGTTGTTATTACCAATGTTATTGTGGGAAGTTCAAAGATGAGAAACAGTATATTGAAATCTGGTACATTTTATAGACTAGATACACAAGCACCATTCCATGTGCTTTCTAGTTGGAAATGTTGGAAAGTTAAAACATCTCCTGCTACTAGGGTTCTTGACACAAACTTTGTTCTACGAATTAGATCCATACACACTCAGAATTCGGAAGGGCATTATCTTTCTGTTACTTTTCTATCAGTTAGGAAGGTTATGGAAAGAGATGGGCTTTTTCTGGAGCACTGTTGAGTCCCCAACTTCCTAGAGAAGCTATTTTGACTGATGAGGAAGTGGTGGCATCTTTTGGTTTCTCTGTATCTGATCCCTGGATCAGAGTTTTGGTGCTGTGTTTTTAAATCATACCTCCAATGGTAGCCCTCTGTGAATTAATCCTATATTGTTCTAAGGGTCATTACATGAGTGTCACCCAGAAGTCCCTCCAGCCTTTCCAAATTTGAGAGGCCTCAATTCAACTTAATTGCTATTTTCCTGTTCAAAATATTTAAACTGCTTTCTCTTCCAACACTGACAAAAGTTTTACTAATACTGTATTATAAAAAGGAGAAGCTCTGGTCACATATCTTTTTGCTATCTATACAACAACAAAAAATTCCATAAAAATTCTAGAAATAATTTTTCATTAAAAGAGGGATTTTCTAAAAATAGGATTACAATTAACTGATGGAAATATTTGAGAAAAAATGACATCCTTATAATATTAGGCTCATTAAATAGAATATTATGTTTCTAGTTTAAATGTAGTCTTTTATTTTTTATTTATTTATAAATTTTTATTTATTTATTTATTTTTCCCCCAAAGCACCAGTAGATAGTTGTATGTCATAGTTGCACAGCCTTCTAGTTGCTGTATGTGGGACGCGGCCTCAGCATGGCCGGAGAAGCGGTGCATCCGTGCGCGCCTGGAATCTGAACCCCGGTCGCCAGCAGCGGAGCACGCGCACTTAGCCGCTAAGCCATGGGGCCGGCCCTAAATGTAGTCTTTTAGTTACACAGTAGTTTTTAAGGAACTTTTAAATATAGGTCCTGATCTCATAAATATTTTTACTAAAGATTTTAATTTTTGGTGAGGAAGATTGGCCCTGAGCTCACATCTGTTGCCAATATTCCTCTTTTTGATGAGGAAGATTGGCCCTGAGCTAGCATCTCTGCCCATCTTCCTCTATTTTGTATGTGGGATGCCTCCACAGTATGGCTTGATGAGTGGGGTGTAGGTCCGCACCCTGGATGCCTACCTGCGAATCCTGGGCTACCAAAGTGGAGCACGCAAACATAACCACTACGCCACTGGGCCAGCCCCACTAAGGATTTTTAAATAATTTTATTGAAGGATGTCATTTCTTCCATTATATTTTCTGTTTAGTATTTAAATATAGGAAATCATAAAATTAGCAAAACATTATGCGACTTTGAGTTGTGGTTTAGAAAACATTCGCCACATCATGAATTATGTGTGCTTCAAGAAATACAGATACACCAATTTGGAATAAATTTTTGTCTTTTTAAAATTATAGCCAATGTAATTTACTACATAATTTAAGATATTAATTTATCTAAAACTTTTGTCTTAGTGTACAAACTTTTCAATCTGTTTCTCCATGTCTATCAATATGTCTGCTGTTATAGTTACCACAAAGTTGTTCTTTGTTGATAAAGAAAATAAAGTCCAAAGAAACTTCCCAACAATACACACAACCAGAGATGAAAGAGTCCCTTGTACTTGGATTATTATTACACTATCTGTTTGTCTCCGAGTTACTGCAGTCCTCGTGGACAGCAGCCCTGGAGCCTGCACTCGGGTCTCCATAATTGACTCTATGATGACTCCTCTCCCAGTGGAATCCGTCACAGAGGATAAGCAAAACCGCAATGCTGAAATATCCTGAAAAAGATTTCACAGGAATAAAAATAACTGAGGCCGTTGCAAACAACCGCTGTTGATACTGTCCCAGATGATCATGGACACTGGATGACACAAGGTTCTATGCTCTTTAAATATCCATGGTTATCCCATTATCCTTACTGTAAGACATATAAAGTATACGAGAATTCAGGAAGGAACTTTCATTTATATATATTCCTTGTCCTGACTGAAGAGTGAGATCCCTTGAATTGATGCACTTTGGTAGAAAGTCACTCACTGCAGTGTAAGAATTGGAATGTTCACTGGCTTCTCTCTCTGTTAAAAAAAAAAAGGGCTAAATGATTACAGCATTTTTAAATTAAGCAACTACTAATAGAAGTAAAATATACTTTTTTTTTCTTTGTGAGGAAGATCACCCCTGAGCTAACATCCATGCTAATCCTCCTCTTTTTGCTGAGGAAGACCGGCTCTGCGCTAACATCTATTGCCAATCCTCCTCCTTTTTTTCCCCCAAAGCCCCAGTAGATAGTTGTATGTCATAGATGCACATCCTTCTAGTTGCTGTATGTGGGATGTGGCCTCAGCATGGCCGGAGAAGCGGTATGTTGGTGCGTGCCCGGGATCTGAACCCGGGCCGCCAGCAGCGGAGCGCGCGCACTTAACCGCTAAGCTACGGGGCAGGCCTGGAATATTTTAATAAGGCAATAAGGTGCATTTATTTGGAGGGATAGGCTTGATCTAAGAAAATGAATGTATATTTGGAAATAGCTTTAGAGAAGTGTATTTCATCTAAGCTTAGTGATTTTTTGATGTTATTAATTTTAACATACCAATAACATCTATTTTTATTCTATTTTCAAATATGGCTATAATAAAAATGGAAACTAAGTGGATTCAGGTAAAATAAGGTAAAAATCTCTTTAAATATATTTATTACAGTCATGTAATGATTCAAACACTGACTTGACTATCATAATGGTTACAAACACTATCATAAAGATTATATGCACTACATCTATTTTAGATTAAATGTAGATACTCCTATTTTTAGATAAAGATAATTATTTGATTATAAATATATTGAGAATAGAAATTCAGAATGTGAGTAAAATTAGGCAATAAAATATGCTAAATTAATACAGAACTCCCTGCAAAAAGTGAGATTTACATACAATAACCAAATAACTCCACTTCATAATAGAATAAGAGTTGCAGAATCCTAGTGTTATCTAATCCAAATTCTTGATGCTTCAGGACATTAAAATAGTCTTATCTGCAATACATAATTAAGATGTAAACCATTTATTTCTACATTTAAGAGAGTATTTATGTCACTGGAATCAAAGCCAACATTTCATTTATTTGCCTTGTGCCTCTCAGCAGGTTTCTGCCATGGGTGACAGGGGAACAAGCAATCACTCGGAAGTGACTGACTTCATTCTTGTCGGCTTCAGGGTCCGCCCAGAGCTGCACATCCTCCTCTTCCTGCTATTTCTGCTCGTGTATGCCATGGGCCTTCTAGGGAATGTCGGGATGATGGTCGTTATAATGACTGATCCCCGGCTGAACACACCAATGTATTTCTTCCTAGGCAACCTCTCCATCATTGATCTCTTCTATTCGTCTGTTATTGCACCCAAGGCTCTGATCAACTTCTGGTCTGAGAGCAAGTCCATCTCCTTTGCAGGCTGTGTGACCCAGCTCTTCCTCTTTGTCCTCTTCATCGTGACTGAGGGATTTCTCCTGGCAGCCATGGCTTATGACCGCTTCATCGCCATCTGCAACCCACTCCTCTACTCTGTCCAGATGTCAACACGTCTCTGCTCTCAGTTGGTGGTTGGTTCCTACTTCTGTGGATGCGTCAGCTCGGTTCTTCAGACCAGCATGACGTTTACTTTATCCTTTTGTGCTTCTCGGGCCATTGACCACTTATATTGTGATGACCGTCCACTTCAGAGGATTTCTTGTTCTGATCTCTACATTCATAAGATGGTTTCTTTCTTCTTGTGTAGCATTATTATTTTGCCTACCGTAATTGTCATTATCGTGTCCTATGTGTATATTGTGTCCACAGTTCTAAAGATACGCTCCACTGAGGGACGTAAGAAAGCCTTCTCCACGTGCAGCTCTCACCTAGGAGTTGTGAGTGTGCTGTATGGTGCTGTCTTTTTTGTGTATCTCACTCCTGACACATTTCCTGAGCTGAGTAAAGTGGCCTCCTTATGTTACACCTTAGTCACTCCCATGTTGAATCCTTTGATTTACTCTCTGAGAAACAGAGGTGTCAAAGAAGCTCTGAGAAAGATCCTGGGGAAAAATGTTTTTTCATTTAATTCTATTTTAACATTGATATAACTGAAAGACCTGGATTTTAAGACAATTTGGGAAAGCATTAACACAGAAATGCACCATCAATCTTAGAAATATTTAATCTTAGTGAGTTTATGTATTTGAATTCCAAGGACTTACAGCTGAAGAATACATTTGGATTATATTTTGCCTGGCTGTCGATTTTAGAGTGGAATGGCTTTCTTTGAACTTCATCTTTATTTTGGGTAAAGATAATGATTGCTTTGTCATTTGTTTTCATGGAAAATATATTCCAAGTTTTCTGCTGGCTCTCTGAGAATGCTGTTTGGGATGTATTCTTTGTCTTGAGTCAGTAACATAAATTATGTGGATATGTATGCAATTGGTAGAGGTAACAAAATCTGACACAATAAGCAGACAGAACATCACATTTACTGAAGAAACATTTTTTAGTGCCTAATGAGAGAATCAGACACTCTGCAGTGCACAGAGTCCTAAGGATGACATGAGCCACTCTGAATTGTCCAGAGGCTGAATGAGTGACATTTCATGGTTTCTCTGGCTTGAATAAGTTGTTCTTGAAAATTCTTCCTTTTCCCAAGGAAATTGCAATGAAATTAAACCAAAAGTAAAGATAATTAATTTTTTGTTGTATATGCCTATGTGAGAATTAATTGATCAAATTGATATTTATTGAATTTTGATGCAATTTTTGCCCTCTGAGCATTCCTAGGAATAAATAATTTCTATAATTAAGCTCACAATCAAATGAGGGGAAAATAGCTGAATAGAGAACTAAACTGTCACGTGGTAAACCCAGTGAAAAGACATATATAGAAAACACAAAGGGAGTGGAGCCTCTAGAGGTGAGTGGTCTAAAAGGTCAAGGAAAACTTCCTAAGTACATTTTTAATAAATAAATAGAATTGAGCAAAATGAAATTGACAGGTTTCTGTGCAAAGGGAAATAAACAACTATATAGAGAACTGCAGGAAGTTTAATAAGTGATTTTTAGTGCACAGTACAGGGGGTGAGAGATGAGACTTCACAGGAAATTATGGAAATCACGCAGATCTATACGACAAGCCAAGGAAGATGACATTTATTCTGTAGATATGGGGTAAGCACTGGGATTTTTAAGAAAGCTGGCATTGTATTTAAATTGGCATTTTACAAAAATCACACTGGTAGCTTTGTGGAAGATAAATATTCATAGGGAGAAGATGGTAGTCACAGAAAGTGTGTGGTCATCCAAGTAAGAGCTTATGGTGGCTTTAACAAAGGCAGTCTTGTTAAGATAGTGAAGAGAGGGACTCTCTTTAAAATGACAGGTAAACTAAGCTGAATATTGATTAATGGTTGATAAAATGAGAATGAGGGAGCAGTGAATAATGACTTCTAATGTTTGAGCGTCTATGAGTGGGGGAACAGTACCTCATAAAATGAGGAGGAAAATATAAGTGTAATAAGAATTAATCAATAGCTTAAGAGTTAAGAAAATAAGCTCAAGAGTCAGACTGAGCTTTCAAATTCCGTTTTTGCCTCTGTAGCTTTGGGCAAGTCACATCATATCTCTGCACTTTCATTTCCTCATGTAAGATGGGTGCACAATAGTATCTACATCTTAGAGTTACTCGAAGGATTAGATTATATAAATTTCATATAAATTGGTTAAATCTATATATGCGACAGCTGCAAGATTTGCTCTTCCCTCATGCCCTCAATACTATGTCATGTTAAGTCTTAGAGAGGAAGACAATAGTTTTCTCTGCTCCTTTCCCTGACTTTGTACCACAGAGCATCCCGAATTCTCCAAGGTGACCTATGTTTTAATTTGCACAGACAGATTTTGAGAAACTACTGAGTTATTTCAGTCTTTACCTTTCTTTCTGCTGAGAATAGAAAAGATTGAAAAGTGAGAAAAAGGTACAAAGCCCCCAATTAGATGCAAAACAGTATTTTATCATCAAATACTACATTTATCACTCTACTCATGTCTTTCTTTAAGACTCTTCTCTTATACTTGAACAAATGTCTTCTCTTTCACCCACATTTTTTTCTTTTTTTTTTTTTTTGGTGAGGAAGATTAGCCCTGAGCTAACATTTGTTGCCAATCCTCCTCTTTTTATCGAGAAAGAGTGGCCCTGGGCTAACATCCGTGCTCGTCTTTCTCCACTTTGTATTTGGGACGCCGCCACAGCATGGCCTGATATGTGGTTCACAGGTTCGTGGCTGGGATCCAAACCTGCGAACCCCAGGCCACCAAAGCGGAGCACTACCACTACCCCACTGGGCTGGCCCACTCACTCATACTTTTCAAATACAGATTATTGGTGAAAATAGGGGATTCACTAGGTAAAAACTCTTTAGGAAGATTTTCAGGTAAGTGGTCACTGTGCTAAGGTGGTGTCTTACTTTTCTCCTGACATGAGGCAGAAAGATGTTTAGGTTGAAAGAGGCACATTTTACTAACCCTCCTCTGGGACGACAGTGCAGAGTCCTTCAGGCAGCACTCTGAGTCCTGTGACGGAACAAGCCTGCAATGAAAGAGGCTCCTGATTCTTTATAATTCCAGCCCACCCAAGACCCACACACAGGGTCCTTCTCCAGTGGATGTTAGTAATCTTATATTCAACTGGAAAGAAATCCTAACAATAGAGTTGACTGTCAAGGGAGAAAGAATATTCCTCTATACTCACCATGTCTGCACAACCCCCACCCACCATCAGACCCACACATACATATAAATACAAACATAAACATAGTCTTTCTCTCTCCCTCTCTCTCTGTCTTTCTCCTCTCTTCTCACACACACACCAGGATGCCTTTGAGAAAAATGCAAGAATGATCACTGATTGAGTCACCTCCTAGAGAAATACATGTCCAATGTCACCCAGCTGACTCAGAAAAGAATTTTCAGGCTGAGATAAAGGCTAACAGACCTCACCATAAGAGGATATGCATAGCAATTTTTCAGTGCTGACTTTTTTCCTTCCTTTCTTGATGTCAAGTAGTTGCTGTCATTGCTACAGGAATTAAATTCAGGTATATTATAATCTTCCTCCTATTTGTAACTTACCCTTCTCATTTTACTTTTGACTCAAAGAGGATGGATGTGCTATACAGAATAAGTTTTGAGAGCAGGAATGAGACTGAAAAATAATAACTAGCATGTTAACATAAATTAATCAAAATATATACATAAATGTATACATACATATGTATATATATAATTTTCTAAATATATATGCGTTATAAGACTCATAAAATCATCAAAGTTGTAGTACAAGTCATGTAAAAAATCATTTTAATAATACCTAGCTAATTTTTTGATTTGGGAATTACTGCTTTTTTTTAAAAAACATTATTGTAAGTACCTAAAAAACACCCTTATCTAAAACATTATGCACATAAGGAACTTCTTCAAACTCATCTAGTGACTTCCCATTGAATTTATAATTATAGCTCATGGTAGTGTCAAAGACTCATAAAGTTTCCTTAATGTAAATGGTCACGTTCATGGTAGTGAATCTTCACTCACCTGCTGCTGCACTAACAACAATTATATTAAAATGTTTTAGCCCACTTTTAACACTGAGATTTTTATATTATAAATATCTTATATTGCTTTGAGTAGTTTCCTGTTTTTCAGGCCAAAATTAAATCTTTAGTACAAAAAAACAGACATTTCTGAGTCATTGCTATACAATGCAAATCCTTGCATATAAAAAGCAGTTCTACCCATTATGTTTTTTCGAGTACTTTGCTGAGGAATAATTGGTATGAAATAAACTGTATTCATTCAGAGTGTACAATTCTGTGAATCTTGACAGTTTTATACATCAGCAAAACCATCACTACATCATGACACAGAACATTTCCATCGCCTCCAAAGATTTATCCATGTCTCTTCCAAATCCATGCCCAGATAACCAGTAATCCTAATTTTTTTTTTTTTTTGCATATATATACATACACACACACACCATATGTACTCTTTTCTGTCAGGCTTCTTACACTGAATAAAACGATTTTGAGATTCATTCATTTTATCATATTTATAAGTAATTCATTCTTTTTATTGCTGAGTAGTATTCCGTTTACCATTGCACATGTATACCAGACTTTGTTTATGCACTCTTAAATTGATGGGCAATTGAGATGTTTTCAGTTTTTAGATACTGTGAATAAAGCCAATATGAACATTCCCATATATGTATTTGAACCAAGGCCTGCTCTATCCCTCCCCTCTCTTAGCCCACAATGATAGAAGGTCCACTTGTTCAGGCAAGTGCAGACAAGAATATAAGGATTCCTCTTCCCCTAAATGCCAGTGAAATGCTACCATATCTACTTGAGAGTAGCAAGATGCAAACATTTCTCATCTGCTCTAGCTCCATGTTGCAGAAGCTCTATTCAAGGCAACAGTGGCTAAAATGTCTGGAGATCTCCTCCTCTACCCAGCCCCATTCATAGGTAGAAGTTTTACCCTAGGCATGATAGGCCAAGAATAACGGGGCCTCGATTTCACTGGCCCCAGTTGAAGATAGAGGTTCTGTGCCAAGAGAGACAAGCTTAGAAGACCATAGGCTTCTGACCTCACACAGAAACCTGCTCATAAAGGGCAAGTGTCACTCTGAGAGACATGGGCCACTGTTCCAGCTCCAGTTCCAGAAAAGTTGAACACAGGTTTTACCTAGAATGACAGGCAGGCCATAAAAACAAGAGGGTCCAAGGCTCTCTCCAAGTGAATTGACTATATTTGGAACAAGTGTGGGAAAGTTCAAGCATTAAGTGAACTCTCACACATAACAAACATTTGGTGATAAGCAATTAAGAGCTACATGACTAGCAGCTCCATGACAGCAAAAAGCTAAGTGTTGATCAACTAGAAGTTTACCAGAGAGAACCAGGGAAGGAGACAGCTAAAAAGGGCCTCCTGCAGCTGGAACAAACCTCAAAGACTGGCCTTAAAGACTATCCTTACAAAGGGGACCGAATTTAATTGGGTCAGGCTATATAGTAATATATGACCCAGATGTTTTTAAAACAATTAAGCAAGAAGAATTAGTGGAGACTATCTGCTGGGTAGGAAACCTAGAAAGGCACAACACTTCACAAAATGACCAGGGGAAGACACAGCCGAAGGCAGCCCTGATAAAACCACTGTCATCCAAGAGTAACTGTGCACAAGCCTAAGGTTGTGCCTCTGAGAAGTGACACCCGAGGCTTCTCAGAGCAAACAGAATACAATAAAATAGTGCAGCAAAGTCACTGAAAAATGAACAAGCAAACAACCAGAAAAAAATAGAAATTATTTAAAAAAATATTCTATTATTCAAAGGTACATTAACTGAAAGATGTCAAACAGTTGGAATCGTACAGTATGCAGGCATTTTGATTGGTTTCTTTCCCTTAAGAATACGTATTCACAGTTCCTCCAATTCTTTTCACAGCTAGATAGCTCTTTTCTTTTTAGTCCTGAATATTATTCCATTGTCTGTATGTACCATTTATCCGCTCACCTATTGAAGGACATCTTGGTTACTTCCAAGTGCTGCCAATTATGAATAAAGCTGCTCTAAGTACCCATGTGCAGGTTTTTGTGTAGATATAAATTTTCAACACCTTTGAATAAATATCAAGGAGTGCAATTGCTGGATAATATAGTAAAAGCACATTTATTATTATAGGAAACCATCGAACTATCTTCCAAAGTGGCTGTACCATTTTGCATTCATACCAGCAATGAATGAGGATTCCTGTTGCTCCACATCCTTGCCAGCATTTGGTGTGGTCAGTGTTTTAGATTTTGGACATTCTAATAGGTGTGTAGTAGTATCTTGTTTTTTCTGTGTGTTTTTTTTTAATTAAGACTTTAATTTTTTAGAGAAGCTTAAGGTTCATAACAAAATTGAGAAGAAGGTACAGAGATTTCCCTTATACCCCCTCCCCCATACATGTGTGGCTTCACGCATAATCAACATCCACCACCAGATTGGTATGTTTGTTACAATTGATGAACTTACATTGACACATCATTATCATCCAAAATCCATAGTTTACTTTAGGGCTCATTCTTCGTATTGTATATTCTCTGGGTTTGGACAAATATACAGTGACATGTATCCATAATTATGGTATCATATAGAGTAATTTCACTGCCCCCCAAATTTTCTGTGCTCTACCTTTTCATCCCTTCCTCCACCCCACAACCCCTGGCAAGTGCCAATCTTTTTCTCTCTCCATAGTTTTGCCTTTTTCAGAACAGCATAGAGCAGGAATTGTACAATAGTAGCCTTTTCAGATTGCTTTCTTTACTCAGTAACATGCATTTACAGTTCCTCCATGTCTTTTCAAAGCTTGATAGCTCATTTCTTTTTAACACTGAAAAATAGCCCATTGTGTCTGGATGTACCATAGTTTATTCATCCTTTCACTTACAGAAGGAAATGTTGGTTGCCTCCAAATTTTGTCATTTATGAATAAAGCAGCTATAAACATCCATGTACAGGTATTTGTGTGGACATATGTTTTCAACTTATTTGGGTAAATTCCAAGATGGGTGATTGCTGGATCGTATGGTAAGAGTCTGTTTAATTTTGTAAGAAACCATCAAACTGTCTTCCAAAGTGGCTATACCATTTTGCATTCTACCAGCAATGAATGAGTGTTCCTGTTGCTCCACATCCTCTCCAGCATTTGATATTGTCAGTGTTCTGGATTTTGGCCATTATAGTATGCATACAGTGGTTTCTCATTGTTGTTTTAATTTACATTTCCCTAAAGATATGTGATGTGGATCATCTTTTCATGTGCTTCTTTGACATCTGCGTTATCATATTTGATGATGTGTATGTTAAGATCTTTAGCCCATTTTTTAATCGGGTTGTTTGTTTTCATATTGTTGAATTCTAAGAGATTTTTTTATGAATATACTTGGGGTAACAGTCATTTATCAGATGTGTCTTTTTCAAATATTTTCTCTCAGTCTGTGCATTGTCTTCTCATTCTCTTGACGTTGTCTTTTACAGAGCAGAAGTTTTAATTTTAATGAAGTCCATCTTATCCATCCTTTCCTTCATGGATTGTGCCTTTGGGGTTATAGCTAAAAGATCATCACCAAACCAAAAGTCATCTAGGTTTTCTCCCGTGTTATCCTTTAGGAGGTTTAGAGTTTTGCGGTGTACACTTAGGTCTATGAACCATTTTGAGTTCAGTTTTGTGAGGAGTGTAAGTTCTGCGTCTAGCATGGGCAGAATCATATGAGGAAGAACTGAAACCTGTGTTAGTTCTTGTTGCCTCTGAACTCAGGTTTGCTGGTTCCCTATGGAAGCCAGAGCACTTTGTCATGGAGGTACACATACTTACCTGGATCTGGAGTTAGAGAAGCTGAAAACAGATCCAGGCTAAAATGGGATAATTACAAGCCTGGTGGCCACCTCATTCCAACATAATAAACCATCAGATAAGCAACAACCTGTGTGAGTTACAAAATGAATTCTATTTCTCTCCATCTTCCAAATATCCCAAATAACCTCTCTTGTGGTTCACACTAAGAGGAAACAGAGGGAAGGGAAATCCTAGAAAAATAGTTCAGCCTAGTCAAGTTGAAACATTACAAATTTTCCAAATATATATGGCCAGAGTGCCTAAGGAAACTCAGAGTTTAGTATCTTGAATTTGGTAGTGGTTTCACAGCTGTGGACATGTGTCAAATCTCCTCAAATTATAAACTTTAATGTTTGGACTTTATTGTGCATAAATTATAACTCAGTAAAATTGTAAAACAAACAAACAAACAAAACAAGGCAAAACAAAATAACAACAAAGAAAACCTGCAACCCAGCCTGAACTCAACTCAGACTCTGGTTGAATTAAGGTCTCAACTATTATTCCCTCTTGTTACTCCTTTGGATGTGCTAGGATTCGCCAACCCTGATCTTTAGTTGACTATAACTTTTTTTCCTCTCTGCTACAGATTGTCAGCTATTTTAGTTCAAGCCAGTAAACTAATGAGTCAATTATTTCAATCTAAATAATAAACAAAGTAACTAACTCACTTGTTAACATCAGTTATGTGTTAGGTGTTTAGGTGATTTGTGATGTAATTATGGCTATATACATAGGAACTGACAAGTTCCACATTTTCAATCATCTTTCTCATCCATGGTTTCCCAGGGCACTCTTTTAGGATCTCTGCTACTTAGTAGATTCTCCGTTATTAGATGGCTGAGTAAAGGATACAGGAGTGCAAATTTGGCACTAATTAACTATATGCTTTAGTAGAGGCTTGTTAATATCTCTGGGACTCAGTTTTCTTCATCAGTTTCTTGAAGGGATTGGAGTAGAAATATCTATAGCTCTTTGAATTTTAAAATTACCTATGCTATGAATCTGGTGCATTCATTTTGAAAAATTAATATGGACAAGAAATGTTCAGAAAATGTCAAAATTTACTTGAGATGAAGAACCTGCCTAAGTATATCAAATTATGAACATTTAAAGTTTAGTATAAAATTAGAAAGAATATGATTTAAGGCTCTAAAATCATTCACACCAAGATAATGTTAACATAGTTTTATTTCATGTTTTTGTAAATGGAAATCAGAACAGTGACTAGGCATGACGCTAAATTATATGAAATTTGCTGTAATGACATATTTCTAATTAATTTAAATTTGAATCATCCCTTTACCTCTTCTATGGATTCATTCAAAGAGTTTAATCTGTGTATAAATCATAATGAAGCATTTTCCCATCAATATTAAAACAAATATATATTGATTTTCTATTTTTCAGAACTTTCTTACCTCAAACACTGAGTATGCACAGGTTCTCATTAAATGACTATTGTGGAAAGACTAAGTTTAAATCTGAATGTTATAATTTGAAAGTAACCAACTTTGTATCAATTCACTAATGAATTACTTAAGCTATTATTAACAAGCTAAAGTAAATTTCCCCAGGGAAATTTCAGTTACAACTACAGAAATTGAAGACCATATGGCAATGGATAAGATAAGAAAATTTCAGTTGTAAAAAACAAACTATTAGAAGTCATACTTCCAATTCTGATTTCTCTCAAACCTTTTCTTTAGAAGTAAGGCACAAATGAAGAAAAATACTATGAAAGTGTTAGAGGACACACGCACACACACACACAGATGTCTAACTTTTTAAGAACAGTAAAGTGATGATAAAAATGGCTTAACTAAATCAGTAGTTTTACTGTCTCCAGGTTCAGATAGGAATATTAATGATACAATATAGAAAACATTTTTAAATTACAATTATGTCCATCTATGGTCTTCCAAATGTTTATTATTATTTATTTTAAAAATGAACCTCATCGTTTCACTTTCTTGAAAAAATCGCTATCTTCCTGACCATATCTTTGAAGGCTATTTTCACCTGCTTGTTCCTCAGGGTATAGATGAAAGGGTTCAACAGAGGGGCAACTGAAGTATTTAAAACAGCCACTTCCTTATTAAAAGTTGCTGCATCCTTCACAGAGGGATTTATAAACATAAAGATACAGCTTCCATAAGAAAGTGAGACCACAATCATGTGAGAGAAACATGTAGAAAATGCTTTTTTTCTTTGTTGAACAGAGGGGATTCTCAGGATTGTCCCGATAATGTATGTGTAGGAAAATATCACGAGTATCAAGGTGAAGATGAGGGTAACCGCAGCAGCGACAAACTCATTAACTTCTATGAAATGTGTGTCTGAACAGGATAAATGCAGTAAGATAGTGTAGTCACAGCAGTAATGATTGATGATGTTGGATGCACAGAAAGGCAGCTGGAGAGTCATTATATAGGGCACAATGACAACTAAAAAACCAGAAAACCAGGAACATAAGACAAGTTGAATGCAGAGTCTCCTGCTTATTAGAGTTGTGTAATGTAGGGGTTTGCAAATGGCGACGTAGCGATCATAGGACATAGCAGCTAAAAGGTAAAATTCGGTTGCTCCCAGAAAGATGGCAAAAAAGTACTGAGTGAGACAACCAGCAAAGGAAATCGTCTTGTCTCCAGTTCCTATGTTGACTAGCATTTTGGGAACAAAGACAGAGGTAAAAGATATTTCCAGAATGGAAAAATTCCGGAGGAAGAAATACATAGGAGTCTGGAGGCGATAATCCAGCAGGGTCAGAATGATGATGGTCAAGTTCCCCGTGACACTGAAGACATAAGCTAGCAGCAGAAAGAGGAAAAGCACAGCTTGAAGCTCGGCGTCATTCGTCAACCCAAGAAGAATGAACTCTGTCACTGATGTTTGGTTTCCCATCAGTAACTTCAGACAAATTAAGGTAGAAAATAATAATAATCGTAAAGGTTGGAATAAAACAAAAATTTCCAGATTATATTGAGGTATAAAATCAAGGTCAAAAGCACTTAAAAGTAAAATTCAAAACTCAGAATCTTCCTCTACCCTTTGTTTTTAAAATGGCATATCTTTTAATGAAAAAATTATCACATTTTTCTAATTTATTTCAGAAATAACAAAGGTCCTGGTTCTTAGGGACATTTTCAATTATTTCTTCTAAATAGTATCAATATTTACTTCTCACCATTTTCCCACTTTATATTTTTCTTCGTATTCTTTCTCTTCTGCTTTTCCTCTTTACATTATTGGATGCTGTCACATGTGCATAGGCAAATCTAAAGCAAATTTAGAAGTTTTATTTGAGATTTTATTTGGTTTTATTTGAGATTTCTTAAATTAGCCTATACAGAGGCCAGAAAATTGTACAGATTTGGTAAAAATTTTAATGCAAAACGTATTTTTCACTTTTTGACTTATTTTTAGACTCATAGCCCTATTTTATGGAATGCTATAGAGTTTTTATGCAAATAGAAGCTCTAATTAGATTTATGCATACAGTTCCTCAGAATTTTCTTTTAGTGTTTTCCATCAGACATGAAGAAATATTACTAAGACAATGCTTTTTCCTACTCAAAGAAATCATACAATTCTTTTCATTTTAGCAATTGTTTCACTACATACATTGGTGTATTTTCATATTTTAATATGTAACAATTTAGCCATAGTCACACATTTTATATCCTTATCAAGGTAAAAATTCCAGAAATATTTAATCCATAAAAAGGGCAGTTTTGACAAGTGAGGAAAATTTATTGTCTAGTAAAGTTATTTCTGGAAAATTTCAGGGTTCCTAAAATTGTAACTTTATCCAATTTGCACTTTTGTAGAAAATTGTGTATTTAAATGACTATAATATGCTATGAAGCTATGCAGTAGTATTATATTAAAAATTCTATGTTAATGAATAGTTAGATTAATGTACCAATAATGTAAATTTAAGTATCAATTGAAATTTTGGCTATGTGTGTCTGAATATATTATCTTTTATAATGAGTACAGATAAATGGCTGTAGGAAATTAAAAATCATGTAAAAATATGAATTTTACAAAAATATTATATATTCACAGAAATACTACGACACTACTTCCACTACGACAAAATAGTTCATTAAATTGTAATATTGCCACAGCAAGTTGAAATAAATCTTGAGGATGTGTACAATTGCTAATGATTTTCTGTTTTTGCATAGAAATAACTAGTGTGTCAGATAATTTGAGGATATCAATGTAATCTTCTAGTTTGAGATCCTAGGCATTAATTAAATCTTAAAATTCTAACTTATAAAGTAATTAATCGAGCAATTGCATTCACTAAAGAACATGAATATTTTGAAATTTCCATTGTTTAAATAGTATTATTTTCACAAAACAAAACCTTTGTAATTCATTCCTACATGATAGAATCACTTTACTGAATGAATAAAGAAAGGGAGTTTCAAAAATGAGAGCAAAAACAACATTCTTATATTAGTAAGTGGTCATGTATTAAATAAAAGATGAACAAAATGATAATTTTTATATAAGAAGAAAAATTTATATCAAACATTTCTTTCATCATCATAAAGGATGATAATCCTTTTTAATAAAGATTAGTGCTATTAATGCTATAGATATGTGATATAATAAATACTTGATCCAAACAAAGTTTATTTGGCCAAAAATATGTTGTCTTTAAAAGATTTACTGCTAGGTCACTGATGAAAAAAGATAAGGTTTATGTGTAGCTAAAAGGGTGGAAGAACCTCCCCAATCTTTTCTGGATAACCTTAGTTATGAATTCCTTCTTTCAACAAAAAATCATCTCCATAATGAATTATATGTAACTCGCATGTTTAGTGTCTGTCTCCTACTGTGGTGGACCTCCAGAGCTTCAAGAAAGATCTATTAGTTTATGAAGCATTGTTCTAGATTATATTTAAGAGGAAAGTTAAGAAAACTGTATCTGTTGGAAGAGAAATGGGCATAGTGGAAAAACAGAAAAGTTATGATTTGAATTATTTTACCACTTTAAGCTTAATTCTGTGAGTATGATGTAACATTTTCTGCCTGAAAATACATATAAATGCTAAAATGTTATGTTTTGAATTTTTTACCTGCATTCGCTTAAATCAAACTTTTATTTTAAAAATTGTGTGTTCAGTTATGTCAACAAGCAAGCATGAAAGGTAAACAAACAAAACAATAAGGAGACTATATTTAACCATATAACTCTGGTTAAATGCAGTCATGGCCAACCCTCTCCTACCTCAAGCAGGTGAATTAGTTCTGCCTTAGTTCCAAATCAGCTCCTTTTACGGCTGAATTGGAGAATATAAGCGTTTAAGACCCATTGGGAAATGGTCTCTGGGTGAGCAGAATTTGTCTGCTTCAAAATGCTCAGGAATGCCTTGCTTCCTGTCCCAACAAAGATGGGTCAAATTAGCAGGTAAGAAGAAAACAAAGGCGGTCCTGTTTTAGAGCATGTAAGCAGGTTGCAATCCCCTGCCAAGCCTTCCTTACCCTTCCAGTGCTCTTAGAATTTATTCATCACTATTTTTCTCATTCATTTTGCTCTATGTGAGTGAATATCTTGCTATTCCTTGGTCACTCAAGCCCACTGCCAACTCAAAGCCTTTGTACCTGCTGTTCTATTTTTCTGTGATGTTCTTTCTCTAGACACCATATGGCTAACTCCCTCTTGTCACTCAGATCTCAGAATTCGGCATGCTTCAGTGGAAGCTTCCCTGACCATGCCATCCAAGACAGCCACTACTCAATCACTGTCTAACACCTTCACTTGCTTGATATTTTATACCTAGTAGATTTTTATTGTTCATATCACTCCTAAATTTGATTATTTCTTTATTTGCTCATGTGTTTGTCTATCATCCTTACAAAATTGTAGGCTCCACCAGACTTTATTTAATGCTGGATCTCTGGCACTTACAAAACTGACTAGCACATATTTGGAATCCTATAAGTATATATTAATTGAATCTTGTTTTTTTACCTGATTCTTATTTTATATCAATTTTATCTAGGCTTCAGCTGTTCCAGTATATTATCATACCTTAATCTTTTATAAGGGATCATAAGTCTTTGAACGAATTATTCCTGTTCTTCAAAGAATCCCAGAGATACCTAAATACAGAAAAAGATAAGGCTGTCAAACCAAAAACAGTTTGAGCAAACTCCAAATCAATATTTCATTTGTATCAAGTATTTCAAACATACTGATCTGAAAGGTCCTTCTAAGTGATCAGTTAGGAAAAAGATTTCGCTACAACATTTTCCATTCAAGGGATAGCATTAAAGGAAATTTGTAATCTTTTCCTGAAAAATTTTCTGATTAATGTTTTGGATTAAATCATGGGGATAAATATGCAAATATCACAAACAAAATAGTTAATCCTTTTTAGAAACAAAGTAAATGCAAAAAAAATGAAATGGAATGTCAGGATAATACAGTTAAATAAAATGTCATCTTTATAATTATTTTCCTAACTTGATCCTATTTTGTAAAAAACTATATAGATAAACTCTAATTAAAGAATTATATAGATGTTTACTCTAATCTCCAATTTACATTTATAAATCTTCAGTATAAATTCAATTTATTGATGAGAAATATATTCAGCCAAACATATGCTTAAAAAACTCATCAGGTCTATGAGATAAACACAGTATAAATAAATAAAATAAATTGTGTAATATATAAACATTCATTGTTTAGATAGATAAAGATATATATGATATATATATAAACATAAAGCATATGTATATATGCTAAATATATACATGCCTCAAAGTGATTGTAATCAAGAAAAAACTTCCATATACAAAATAAAAATAAGAAAAAATATTGTGTGCAATTTGAACTTCTTCCAGATAGCAACTATTGTCTTTCCTGATACCACATATATTTATGTTAATCATTCCAATATTTTCTCAGGGTAACGGGTCCATTTCACTCTTAATCTTCCCTTGATTATATGCATATAATCATATGTGCATATTCATATATGCATAAGTATCACGGTTTCCTCCTTGGTATGTTATCTCCTCATGTGACTTCCTTAGCGCTTAATCTCATATTGCAGAATGATAAGTGAATTGCTCTAATGGTAACTCATCTTCTATTCTCTTGGCCCTTTCACACAATGTATGCCGTATGATTGCTGCCAAACTTTCTCACACATCTTTTTCCTTGAATTACTTTGCTGTTTGCTTCAACACCCATATTCTTTGTAACGCGTTATGTAAGAAATATTTACTAACTTCTCCGTATGCCTATGGAAGTTTTGGGCAACTGCCAGGTTCTTTATGATACAGCGGGGTGTTTTCATATACGTATAGTCCCTGCAAGAAGGACATACAGCGTGAGGTCTTTGTTCAGTAAATATTTGTTGAGGATTTATTTAAACCAAATTAGATTTCTAAATTAGATACTCTGTTTTATTGAAGTATAATGGATTTATAACAGATTTCACATGTTTAAGATATACAATTTGATGAGTTTTGAGATATGTTATATACCCGTGAAAACTTGACCACAATCAAGAAAATAGATATATCCTTTGAACCCTAAAACTTCCTCATACCCCTTTTTAATTCTACCCCCACATCCCACCCATTCCCACACAATTAATTTATTTTTATAATTATAAATTAATGTACAATTCCTAGAATTTTACACAGATGGAATCATATATTTTGCCTAATTTCTTTCACCCAGTATAATTGTTATGAGGTTCATCACATTGTTCTGTGGATCAAATGTTCATTTCTCTTTTTTTTCTGAGTATTTTGCCATTTTATGGATATACTGTAATTTCTTTTGAACTATTCTTAGATGATGTACATTTGGACATTTCCAATTTGGACTATTACAAATAAAACTACTATGAATATTTTTTACAAGTCTTTGTGTACACAACGCTTTCATTATTCTTGGGCAAATACCTAAAAGTGGAATAGCTGGGTTGTATGGTAGGTGTGTATAATTTTTAAAGAAATTGCCAAATTTTTTCCAAAGTGGTCATAACACGTAGAACATAACATTCTCTACACCTATGTATTAGAGTTCCATTTTCTCTACGTCCACACTAACACTTGGTATGGTCAATCATTTTCATTTTAGTGATTCTATTGGGTTTGTAATAGCATCTAAGTGTTATTTTAATTCACGTGTCCCTAATGACTAAAGATGTCAAGAATCTTTTTGTGTGCTTATTTATTACGGGTATATGTTCTTCGGTGAGGTGTCTGTTTACATTTTCTGTCCATTTCTATTAGGTCGTTTATCTTATTATTGGGATGTAAAATATCTTCCTATATATTAGAAAAAAATCCTTGATCTGTTTTACAACCATTTTCTTCAGACTTCAGTTTACCTTTTTATTTTCATTACAGTGTCTTTTGAGGAGTAAAACTTTTTATTTTTATAAAGTCCAACTTATTGGGCTTTTAAAAATTTTTCATGCTTTTTCATATCTTAAGAAATCTTTGACTATTATCACTAAATTTTCTCCAGAAGAGAAATATCCTATTATCTTCCAGAAGTTTTATAGTTTTATACTTTACATTTAGATCTATGGTCTATTTCAAGTTAATTTTTGCAACAAATGTGAGGTAAGGATCAAGGTTTAATATTATTTTGTACATGACTAGAAATCGTTCTAACAAATTTTTTTGAAATAATAATCCAATAATCCTTTCCCTGTTTAATCGTTTGGTACTTTTTTGAAAATGAGTTGACCTATCTATGTGGATCTATTTCTGGACTCTTTATCTGCTTCATTGATCTATGTATCTATATTGATACCAAGACCATACTGTCTTGACTTCTGGATCTTTATAAGTCTTGAAAACAGATAATGTAAGTTCTCCAAACTCATTCTTCTTTTTCAGAATTGTTTTGGGTATTCAAGGTCCTTTGAATTTCCATTAGAATTTTAAAATCATCTTGCCAATTTCTAAAAAACTAGAAAAAAAGACTGTTGGTATTTTGATTAGAATTGCATTGAATCTCTAGAACAATTTTTTTGGTAGAACTAACATAACAATACTGAGTCTTCCGTCCCACGGACGCAGTAATAGATATGTGAATAGAACAGGAAAACCCTTCCGTACTTATAGATTCACATTGATGTGTATTTAAAGAAAAAAGCCATGAGCATGTATATCCAAAGAAGTATGCTACATTATGTAAAAAACTTGATATGTACAACATTACGTGATCATCAGCCTCATCACATGCTGTGTTTTCAACTGCTTCCCATTCTCCATTCTCCAAATCCTTGGACAGAGAGGTCTGTAACCTGTGACTACTCCACCACTTTTCTATATCTGAAATATACTTGTTATTCTTTCTATCTTGCCTCATAAAGCCAATAAATTATCAAATATCTCCTTTGTGATTTTTTTTGCGTTCTTCCTTTTATTTTCAGTCTCTACCCTAGTGCTATAATAGGCGGTTAACATCACATACTAGTTGTGCTACAGTAATATCCTAATTGGTCTCTCTGAATCAAGCTTGTGTTTTGTACCACCTATCATCCCCATTCCTCCAATTTTAATGTTGTAACTACCCTGCTTAAAAACCAATCCATTACTCACATACTATTTCTAATATATTAGCCGGCATCCAGATTCTTCTATATCATGACATAAACATACCTTTCAAATCTTTTTTGCTGATAGTTAATTTTGAACACTTTAGCACCTCATACTAGCTAATCTCCAGTCCTCTGAGTATGATGCATGCATTCTCAAAGCACTGAGATATTTCTCAGGATACTTTTCATGCCACATAATTGTAGTGGGAGGAGGGAAAAAATAGCTGACTTTTTTTCACCAGCTAGTTTTATATTTCCTTTTAGAGAATGAACTTATTTAATAAGACAGAACACCACTCAGGACAGAAGATAAAGTCCTAAGGATGTGGGTTGAAAATGGGTCAAGGAAGTGATCAATAAATGAATCTGCTGTAGGAAATGAGTAAGACAATAACAAATAACATCACTACCATCTCTGTGCTTCAGTTTCCTCATCTGTAAAGTGGAGATCATGTTAGCATCCACCTCAAAATATACCATGATGAATAAGCTTCAGAACAGAGATTGACTCATAATTAGTGCTATATATGTATTAAGTTCTTTTTTTTTATTATTATTTTTGTTTATTGTGGTAACATTGGCTTATAATATTGTATAAATTTCAGGTGTACATCATTATACTCCTATTTCTGCATGGATTACATCATGTTCTCATGTTCACCACCCAAATACTAATTACAATCCATCACCACACACCTGTGCCTAATTATCCCTTTCACCCTCGTCCCTCCCCACTTCCCCTCTGGTAACCACCAGTCCAATCTCTGTCTGTGTGTGTTTGTTTGTTGTTATTATCTACTACTTAATGTGTGAGATGATAGGGTATTTGACCTTCTCCCTCTGACTTATCTCACTTTGCATAATACCCCCAATGTCCATCCGTGTATTAAGTTCTAATATGATTCTCCTCTGAGCCTGCTCTCGCATAGTAGATAAGTTCACTAGTGAAGAATTTATCAGCTTTGCAATTGTGCAGTTAAGTGCTATTCAGAAGGAAAAGGGATAGAGGACCTCTTCTTACCAATTGACAACTCTAATTTCTCCAGTTAAGCATTACAAGCATAAAGAAAGATATCGGGATATTCTGGTTCTTTTGCGTATTTTCCACAAATACCCAATATCAAGGCATTACCATTTTTTCTTTTCTACAGTTTTTAAACATTGCTTATAGTAAATGTTATTTATAACTATTATTAATCACCATTTTATTATAAACCTCAGTGAGTAGATGAGTATTTTATTTTCTAAAGGGTAATTTATAGGGACCATACTGAGAGTAGTGGTATCTGAGGGCTGATGGGGTTGTTAGAATTATTTCCTAACTGAAGCTATAGTTCATGCTGTGATTAACGAAGTATTCAGATCCAAATTGAAAATAGTCTAAGTAAAAGATAGAAAAAAAACACTGGAGGGGGCCAGCCCCATGGCTTAGTGGTTAAGTGCACACGCTCTGCTACTGACAGCCTGGGTTCAGATCCCGGGACTGCACCGACACACCGCTTCTCCAGCCATGCTGAGGCCCCATCCCACATACAGCAACTAGAAGGATGCGCAACTATGACATACAACTATCTACTGGGGCTTTGGGGGGAAAATAAATAAAAAGAGGAGGGTTGCCAATAGATGTTAGCTCAGAGCCAGTCTTCCTCAGCAAAAAGAGGAGGGTTAGCATGGATATTAGCTCAGGGCTGATCTTCCTCACAAAAAAATAAAAAAAAAAAACTGGAAGCTTGAGGATAGAGTTAGTATTCAGCGAGACAGACAGATGAAGGCATGGAGATTTCAATAAATCAAGTAGGTAATGATACAGGCAAGTACGAGAAATAGTCTCTGTTACAATACATGGTTAACATTTACACCTTGTCGGTACCATGTTTCGTATTGTGAAAAATTTCACTTAGAGTCAAGGATGGATCTGATAGATATGATTCTTAATTTCATTACCTGGAATTATGCATCTTTTACTACTTTGCCATTTTATGTAATAAATCTTCCCTAAACTTAGAGTCTTAAAACAACAAACATTTGTTATTGCTCCCGTGAGTCTATGGTTCAGCTGGGCGTTTCTGCTGATCTGGACTGGGTCCTCCCACCTTTTGGGGAATCGACTGGCTGTAAGCTGATGTAGAATGGCCTCAGTTGGGAAAAATGAGCCCTGCTTCCATAGATCTTTCTGCTTCCCTCAGGCTATCCTCGTCTTGTTCTCGTGAGAATCATGTGGGTGCAAGAGAGAGAAAGGATCTATTCCATGTCTTTCTCCTAGCTTCTGATGGTTGTCAACAATCCTGGGTCTTCCTGGCTTGTAACTGCATCACTCCAGCTTCTGCCTCCATCTTAATATGGCTGTCTGTCCTACAAGTCTGTGTGTCTCTAAGTCTCTAAATCTCTCTCTAACCTTATATAATGACACTAGTCATTGGATTTAGGGCCCACCCTAACCTAGTATAACCTCATCTTAAACTGATTATGTCTATAAATGCCCTATTTCCAAATAAGGTCACACTCACAAGTACCCCAGATTAGGATTTTAGCATATTTTTTGAGGGGAACACAATTGAGTCTGCAACAGTGATCATATATAGTTTATGGAAAGTGCTTAATATAAATAAAATACCCTGATTACAGTTAGAAACATAAGCCTTTAAAGCCATAAAATATATAAAGCCAGTTCTATACACAAATGTATAAGAAAAAGAAGAAATGCCAATTAACATGCAAACTAACTAAGCTTCCTTCTTTTCTTTTTGCCCTCCACTATCTGCATTTCCGTTGTCAAGAACAAGGCACTTTTCTTTTTCAACTTAAACTCCTTTTGCAAATTTGCTCATGAAAATCCCTAACCCATCTCCCAACTACATTGCCACTTATAATACATACCTTATTATTTATTGTTGTCAAATTTTTGTATCATATAATTTTAGAACCTACCCCTTTATAGATGATCAAAATGATCTCAAATAGCTTACATCTTGGCTAAGGTCACCAAGAGAGTTAATGAAAGAATCAGAAATAGCATTTTGGTTTTTTTCAAATTTCTTTTTTTTTTTGGTTTATTGCAGTAACATTGGTTTATAACATTATATAAATTTCAGGTGTACATCGTTATACTTCTATTTCTGCACAGATTACATCATGTTCACCACCCAAATACTAATTACAACCCATCACCACACACATGTGCTGAATTATCACTTTCACCCTCCACCCTCCCCCCCATCCCCTCTGGTAAATCTGAAAAATTTCACTAGTTTTATTTTTCTTCCATAATATATAATCCACACTGTATAAGTTTAAGTACAGCATAATGTCTTGTCACACATTTATTATGAAACATTTAACACAATAAGTTTAGCTAACATTCAACACCTTACATAGATCCCCCCAAATTTTTTTTTCCTTGTAATGACAACTTTTTTTTTATTGGTTTATAACATTGTATAAATTTCAGGTATACATCATTATACTTCTATTTCCGCATGGATTACATCTTGTTCTCATGTTCACCACCCAAATACTAATTACCATCCATCACCACACACATGTGCACAATTATCCCTTTTGCCCTCCTCCCCCCCACCCTTCCCCTCTGGTAACAACCAATCTAATCTCTGTCACTATGTGTTTATTTGTTGTTGTTATTATCTACTACTTAATAAGTGAGATCATATGGTAATTGACCTTCTCCCTCTGACTTATTTCACTATGCATAATACCCTCAATGTCCATCTATGTTGTCATAAATGGCTGGATTTCATCATTTTTTATGGCTGAGTAGTATTCCATTGTGTATATATAACACACCTTCTTTATCCATTCATCCCTTGATGAGCACTTAGGTTGCTTCCAATTCTTGGCTGTTGTGAATAACGCTGCAATGAACACAGGGGTGCATGTATCATTAAGCATTGGTGTTTTCATGTTCTTTGGGTAAATACCAAGCAGTGGAATAGCTGGATCATATGGTAGTTCTACCCTTAATTTTGGGGTGAATCTCCGTAGTGTTTTCCATAGTGGCTGCACCAGTTTGCATTCCCACCAGCAGTGTGTGAGAGTTCCCTTCCCTCCACATCCTCTCCAACACAAGTTGTTTCCTGTCTTGTTAGTTATAGCCATTCTGACGGGCATGAGCTGATATCTCATTGTAGTTTTGATTTGCATTTCCCTGATAGTTAATGATTTTGAACATCTTTTCATGTGTCTGTTGGCCATCTGTATATCTTCTTTGGAAAGATGCCTGTTCAGGTCTTTTGCCCATTTTTTAATTGGGTTGTTAGTTTTTTTCTTGTTGAGATGCATCAGTTCTTTATATATTTTGGAGATTAACACCTTATCAGATGTATGGTTGGCAAATATCTTCTCCCAATTGTTAAGTTGTCTTTTCGTTTTGTTGATGGTTTCCTTTGCTGTGCAGAAGCTTTTTAGTTTGATGTAGTCCCATTTGTTTATTTTTTCTATTGTTTCTATTGCCTGGTCAGACATGGTCCTTGAAAATATGTTGCTAAGACCGCAAAGAATGTACTCCTTATGTTTTCTTCTAGAATTTTCATGGCTTCGGGTCTTACATTCAAGTCTTTAATCCATTTTCAGTTAATTTTTGTGTATGGTGTAAGGCAATGGTCTACTTTCATTATTTTGCATGTGGCTATCCAGTTTTCCCAACACCATTTGTTGGAGAGACTTTTCTTTCTCCATTGTATGTTCTTGGCTCCTTTGTCAAAGATTAGCTGTCCATAGATGTGTGGGTTTATTTCTGGTTTTTGATTCTATTCCATTGATCTGTGTGTTTGTTTTTGTGCCAGTACCATGCTGTTTTAGTTACTATAGCTTTGTAGTATATTTTGAAATCAGGGAGAGTGATAGCTCCAGCTTTGTTCTTTTTTCTCAGGATTCCTTTAGCTATTCGGGGTCTTTTGTTGTTCCATATATATTTTAGGATTCTTTGCCCTATTTCTGTGAAAAATTTTGTTAGAACTTTGATAGGGATTGCATGGAATCTATAGATTGCTTTAGGAAGTATGGACATCTTAACTATGTTAATTCTTCCAATCCAAGAGCATGGAATATCTTTCCATTTCTTTTTGTCCTCTTCAATTTCTTTCAGCAATGTTTTATACTTTTCAGTGTACAGATCTTTCACCTCTTTGGTTAAGTTTATACCTAGGTATTTTATTCTTTTTGTTGCAATTGTAAATGGGATTGTATTCTTAATTTCTCTTTTTGCTACTTCATTGTTAGTGTATAGAAATGCAACTGATTTTTGTATGTTGATTTTGTATCCTGCAACTTTACCATATTCCTTTATTACTTCTCAAAGTTTTCTGGTGGATTATTTAGGGTTTTTTATGTATAAAATCATGTCATCTGCAAATAGTGACAGTTTCACTTCTTCCTTTCCAATTTAGATCCCTTCTATTTCTTTTGCTTGCCTGATTGCTCTGGCTAGGACTTCCAGTACTATGTTAAATAGGAGTCGTAAGAGAGGGCATCCTTGTCTGGTTCCTGTTCTTAGAGGGATAGCTTTCAGGTTTTCACCATTGAGGATGATATTAGTTGTGGGTTTATCATATATGGCCTTTATTATGTTGAGGTACTTTCCTTCTATACGCATTTTATTCAGAGTTTTTATCATAAATGGACGCTGTATCTTGTCAAATACTTTCTCTGCATCTATTGAGATGATCATGTGATTGTTATTCTTCATTTTATTAATGTGGTGTATCATGTTGATTGATTTGTGAATGTTGAACCATCCCTGTATCCCTGGAATAAATCCCACCTGATCATGGTGTATAATCTTTTTAATGGCTTCTTGTATGCAGTTTGTTAGTATTTTGTTGAGGATTTTTCCATTGATGTTCATCAGTGACATTGGCCTATAATTTTCTTTGTTTTGTGTTGTCCTTGTCTGGTTTTGGTATCAGGGTAATGTTGGCTTCGTAGAATGAGTTAGGGAGCTTCCACCCCTCCTCAATTTTTTGGAAGAGTTTGAGAAGGGTGGGTATTAAGTCTTCTTTGAATGTTTGGTAGAACTGACCAGGGAAGCTGTCTGGTCCTGGGCATTTATTTTTTGGGAGATTTTTTGTTACTGTTTCGATCTCCTCACTGGTGATTGGTCTACTCAAATTCTCTATTTCTTCTTGATCCAGTTTTGGAAGGTTGTATGATTCTAAGAATTTATCCATTTCTTCCAGATTGTCTAATTTGTTGACATATATCCTTTCACAATATTCTCTTATAATCTTTTGTATTTCTGAGGTGCCCATTGTCATTTCTCCTCTTTCATTTTCGATTTTACTTATTTGAGTCTTCTGTCTTTTTTTCTTGGTGAGTCTACTTAAAGGTTTGTCGATTTTGTTTATCTTTTCAAAGAACCAGCTCTTGGTTTTATTAATTTTTTCTATTGCTTTTTTAGTCTCTATTTCATTCATTTCTGCTCCGATTTTTATTGTTTCCCTTCTTCTACTGATTTTGGTCTTTGTATGTTCTTCTTTTTCCAGTTCTTTCAGGTGCATTGTTAAATTGTTTATTTGAGATTTTTCTTGTTTGTTGGGATAGGCCTGTATTGCTATAAACTTCCCTCCTAGAACCTCTTTTGCTGTATCCCATAAATTCTGGTATGTCGTATTTTCATTTTCATTTGTCTCCAGGTATTTGTTGATTTCTCCTTTGATTTCTTCATTGACCCGATCATTGTTTGGTAGCATTTTGTTTAATCTCCACGTATTTGTGGCTTTTCTGATTTTCTTCCTATGGTTGATTTCTAGTTTCATACCGTTGTGCTCAGAAAATATGCTTGGTATTATTTCAATCTTCTTAAATATATGGAGACTTGTTTTGTGTCCTAATATGTGATCAATCCTGGAGAATGTTCCATATGCATTTAAAAAGAATGTGTATTCTGTGGTTTTTGGATGGAATGTTCTGTATATATCTACTAGGTCCATCTGTTCTAGTGTGTTGTTTAAGGCCAATATTTCCTTATTGATCTTCTGTTTAGATGATCTATCCACTGATGAATGTGGAGTGTTAAAGTCCCCTACTATTATTGTGTTACTGTCTATTTCTCTGTTTATGTCTGTTAATAATTGCTTTATATATTTAGGTGCTCTTACATTGGGTCCATAGATAATTACATGTGTTATATCCTATTGTTGGCTTGTTCCCTTGATCTTTATGTACTGCCCTTCTTTGTCTCTTGTTACAGTTTTTGTTTTAAAGTCTATTTTGTCTGATATGAGTAGTGCTATCCCAGCTTTCTTTTCATTGCCATTTGCATGGAGTATCTTCTTCCATCCCTTCACTTTCAGTTTGTGAGTGTCTTTACCTCTGAAGTGTGTCTCTTGTGTGCAGCATATATATGGGTCTTGTTTTTTTATCCAATCAGCCACCCTATGCCTTTTAATTGGAGCATTTAGTCCATTGATGTTTAAAGTAGCTATTGATAAGTATGTACTTATTGCCATTTTTAAACTTTTTTTCTCGGTGTTTTAGTAGTTCTTCTCTGTTCCTTTCTTTTGTTACTCCCTTCCCTGGTAGTTTGTTGGCTTTATTTCATATTATGTTTGGGTTCCTTTCTCTTAGCTTTCTGTGTATTTATTATAGGTTTCTGGTTTGTGATTACCATGTTGTTCATATACAGTAACCTATGTATGTAGCAATCTATTAAGTTGATGGTCTCTTTAGTTTGACCTCTGTCTGAACCTCTACTCTTTAACTCCCCTCCTCCCACATTTTATGTTTTTGATATCACATCTAACCTGTTTTTTTTGCATTTGTATCCATTACCCTCTTATCATGGAAATAGATAATTTTTCCTATTTGTGGTCTTCTCTTTTTCCCTTAGATAATTCCCTTTAGCATTTCTTGTAGTACTGGTTTCTTGGTGACAAACTCCTTTAATTTTTGCTTGTCTGGGAAAACTTGTGATGAGAACTTTTAGGATTTACTCTCTTAGTAACTTTTGAATATATCATACGGCAGTGTTAACTATAGTCATCACTTTGTACATTGCATCCTCAGTACTTATTTATCCTAAAACCAGAAGTTTATACATTTTGACCACCTTCATCCAGTTCCTCACCCCCACCCTCTGCCTCTGGCAACCATAAATCTGATCTCTTTTTCTATGAGTTTGTTTTTTTTTTAGATTCCACATATCTGGAAAAATTTTCACATGGAAAAATATCTATTCATGTTCTTTGCCCATTTTTAATTAGATTATTTGGTGTTTTGCTATTGAGTTGTATGAGTTCCTTATACATTTTGGATATTAACCTTTTATCAGGATTATTGACAGGATAATCACAGTATTTGTCATTATCTGTCTGACTTTTTTCACTTAGCATAAGGCCCTCATAGTCCATCTATGTCACAAATGTCAAGATTTCCTTCTCTTATGGCTGAATAGTACTCCAGAGTGTGTGTGTATATATATTTATTTATGTCACATTTCCTTTTTCCATGCATCTGTAAATGGACAGTTAGGTTGTTTTCATGTCTTGACTACTGTAAATGTAAATAATGCTGCAATAAACATGGGGGTGCAGATATCTCTTCAACATAGTGATTTCATTTCCTTTGGACATATATCCAGAAGTGGAATTGCTGTCTTATATGTAATTTTATTTTTAATTTTTTGAGGAATCTCTATACTGTTTTCCATAGTGACTGCACCAATTTACATTCCCACCAAGAGTGTACCAGGGTGACCTCACTAGTATTTGTTATCTCTTGTCTTTTTGATAATAGCCATTCTCACAGGTGTGAGGTAATATCTCATTGTGGTTTTGATCTCCTTTCCCTAATGATTCGTGACACTGAAGACCCTTTCATGTAGCTGACATGTACCTGTTAGCCATTTGAATATCTTCTTTGGAAAAATATCAATTCATGTTCTTTGCCCATTTTTAATGGATTATTTGGTGTTTTGTTATTCAGTTGTATGAGTTCCTTATGCATTTTAGATACTAACCCCTTATCAGATATGTATTTACAAATATTTTTCCCCATTTCCTGGTTTCCTTTTTACTGTGTTGATCATTTCTTTTGCTGTGCAGAAGCCTTTCTGTTTGATGTAGTCCCACTTGTTTATTTTTTTATTTTGTTGCTTTAGATGTCATATCCAAAAATCATTGCCCAGGCCAATGTCAAGGAGATTTTCCCCTATGTTTTCTTCTAGGAGTTTTATGGTTTCAGGTCTTACCTTTAAGTTTTTAATTCACTTTGAGTTAATTTTCATGAATAGCATAAGATAGGGGTCTAGTTTAATTCTCTCACATTTGAATATCCAATTTTCCCAGCACCATTTATTGAAAAGACTGTCTTTTTTCCATTGAGTATTCTTGGCTCCTTTGTCCAATATTACATTTGCAAACCTACATGCATCTATTTTTTTTAAAAAACTAAGATTAGTGTTTCTTTTACCACATGTCTGATTTTGCTTTACTTATAAGTGGTTTTTATTCACATTAAAATGTAAAAACTTGATTAAACAAATTATCATTTTTTTTATCTATCAGACATTTCTCAGACAAATTTGTCAATGGTTGTAGACAAAGAAAATACAACTAACTAATCTGAATATTAAAAAATACCATTATAGTTTTTAAGGCCACATGAAAAGGCCCTTTTTAAATTTGTTTCTACACCCCCTCCAGATGCCCCAAACACACACACATAGGGTTATTCACATCTAACTTATGATGAAGAGGGCGTTCTATCTCTATGTATCAAATATTCCATATGTACATATATATGTAAAAATTTTTGCCTCTAGATTCAGAATGTTCCTTCCACAAGCTTCTGTATGAACTATTTTGATGGATCTTACAAATTAATTCAGTCAAATGGCATTTTTTTCCTGATTTGCTTGATTTTTATCCATTACAATTCTTCATTAAAAAAAAAAAAAAACCTGAAGCTGACTCCTGGTGATTAACACAGGAGTAATATTGAAAAGATATTGAGAAGCACGCCACGTTTAAAATGGGAAGGGAAATGCAAGAATCAGCAGCAGTCATGACCACAGTGAAAATCCAAATTAATACTCCAGAACCAGTTGTGTAACCACACTGCTGTGGCCACAACTAAAACTCGGATGCCACAGCTTAAGCTTGCACTACCAGCACCAGACACGGAATTGCCACTTCCACTGAAGATTCCATTGCCCCTGGACACTGGGAGCCACTGGCTTCATGTGAATCCCCACTGTCCCCATTTCTTTGCATCATTAAATCACAATTTAATTAGTTGTGAATTAAAAAATCTGATTAGTTGAGCTTAGGTTACATGCCTACAAACTAGCTGTAAGGGAGTCTGATAAAATATATATCTGACCTTCACGTCTGCTCCACGGAAAATGGTTCCTGCCTTCCCCTAAGACTTAAATAGTAAGTCCAGGAGCTAAGCAGCCCATAAATAATCACTGCCCCCTCCTTTTTGATTATACTACATTGTAATACTACAATGAAAACTCACATGACTTTGCCACAAACCTGTGCAGAAATGATGGTTCATGGAGGATAAATAAATTGCTACTGAATATTGGGGTCTGAATTCAAATTAGTGATTATCTGACTGCCAAGTCTGTAGGTTTCATTCCACAATGAATCATCATTTTACATAAATTCAATCCTCTCAACTACCAGAAAATTGCTGTTTGACTTCTAAGTAATAGCTTATTAATAAAAATTAACAGGTTATTTAGCCAATGATCATAGTCCAGAATCATGTCACCAAATATTAATACTAAGGTAATATTATTAAATAACCTCATTTAAACCAGAAACTCATGTAAAGAAGTTACACCATGAATTCTTGGCAACTACAAATTTCAACATTTCAATATATCTTTTACAAAGTTACTTAAAGCACATTACATGATTGATCGTTGCATCACATTAGCTAAAGAATATATAGAGGTTTGCGGTAGATATTTTCATTTACCCTACATAACTTATCCCATCCTGATCTGTGCCCTAGAAGGCTGGCGTTTATATATTGTATCAATAGACATTCTTGCGCTCTGTCTCAAAATTGGTTTGATCAAGAACAGGCACCAGCAGTAGCTTTGAGAAAGTCAGAGCAGAATAAGACTGAGATGGTAACCTTCCTCTACCAAAGAACAGAGCTCCTGGCTGGAGGGCTTTTTCCTATAGTTTCAGCATTCTCCAGGTTCCAGTCAATACTCACTCACTTTGCCCTTTCAGGTCAAGAGATGGAATTTCCATCATATGAGCTGTGTGACAATTACCTCACCCTGCTCCCCAATTTGTAAATAGTCCCCTCATAGAGATTCTCTCAATTTTTCCAATTTGAGAGTGCCATTTGTTTCTTGCTGGGAGTCTGACTGAGACACTGAGATCCGCACATCATAGTAAGTGACTCTGACAAAATAAGAGCAAATCTTCTACTTCTTTTAAGCTTTTGTTCATGGATTCCACTGTCCCTACTTTGTTTAGAAAAACTCTACACAATAGGACTCAAAACACATCTAACTCTTGCAAGACTTCGAGAGATTGTCCTCTTGACTGCCCCCTTCACTTCATTGTTCCTTAGGTTATATATGAAGGGGTTTAACATAGGAGTGATGACAGTGTAGGACAATGACACTAGCTTCTTGCTGTCAGGGGACTGGTGGGATTTGGGCCGTAAGTAGGTCAAGCTGGCTGTTCCATATAAAAGGGAGACCACAATGAGATGTGATGAACAAGTGGAGAATGCCTTCTGCTGGCCAGTAGCAGAGGGCATCCTCAGGATGGTTGCAATAATGCGGGTGTAGGAGAACAAAATGAGAGAAAAGGGAAACATAATAAATAGTAGTGTGGAAGCAAGTGCTTGCATTTCATACATGGTTGTATCCTGAGTGACTAGTTTTAACACTGGGGGACCATCACAAAAAAAGTGGTCTATGGTGTTTGGTCCACAGAAAGAAAGGGCCATCATCCAAGCTGTCTGTAGCATAGAGACAGGAACACCAGACATCCAAGAGACTATGGCCATCCACCAGCATAGGGACCTACTCATTATGACTGAATACCGGAGGGGGTTGCAGATGGCCACAAAGCGATCATAAGCCATCATAGAGAGGAGGAAACATTCAGAGCTGCTGAAGAAGAAGAAGAAGTACATCTGCGTACCACAGGCTACAAAAGAGATGATTTTCCTTGCGGACACTAGACCTACCAGCATCTTCGGCACCATGACCAAGGTGAAACAGACCTCAAGAAGTGATAGGTTTTGGAGAAAGAAGTACATGCATGTGTGAAGAGCAGGATCCACACTCGTAACTGTGACAATAAGGAAGTTGCCCGACAAGGTGACCATATAGATGACCAGGAACAAAACAAAAAGAGAAACTTGCATCTCAGGGTTGTTTGTTAAGCCAAGAAGAATAAATTCAGTGACTCTGGTGTGATTTTCACAAGTCGTATCTTAGACTATTTTCTCTCTTAGAATTAAAGTATATGCATCAAAGGACATTCTTTAAATATAGATATAGTCTCAAAAATATCAGTAAAATCCATAAATGTATGTCTGTTCTCAGTTGTCCTAACATTCTATTTCTCTGAAGCAGAGAGAATGTTTGCAATAAGATAAAATGAAGAGAAAAGAAATATTTTGCATGAATCCTACTAATTGCTCATCACTTAGGTGGCGTTTTTCTCTCATCAGTGGTCACAGCCTGCAGCTGGTATTCTTCATCAGAAGCGTGCTATTTTTCAGGATTAAGTAGAGAGAGTTTAGACAGATAATTAAATAAAATCGTATACTAATGTTTAAAAATGAGTCCAGGGTGTGAAAAGATAAATTATGTGCTAATTGGACTTTTCTAATTTTTGATTATATAAATGACACGTTTCTACTGAATGGAGTGCATTTTACACTATTCTAACCACTATGTACATACATATATACATTTATATATACAAATGCATGCACACATACACATACATACATATATATATATGACAGAAACTGAGTAAATAAGCATAAGCAAGCAAATATGTAAACATAATATATGCTTATGATTTTGGTGCTTTTCTCTAGTATTCACGACACTGTTAATTTATGTGGTTTTTGATATGGTCTCTTGAACCATAATTTCACTTCACTGGGCCTCCATTTCTTATCATGCACATAAGTCTAGTCATATCATTTGAGTCGGGCTTAAAAGCAAATTTCTGAACAAATATGACTTTCAATAGAGAAGTCCTCCTTCCAACACTCTTTTCAATTCCCATCCATCAAAATAGTTCTGCTTCCCAATGTGTTGTAACACTGTTAAATTAACATTTGCTAAGTTGAGCCCAGCGGTGTAGGATAGTGAGCTGTGATTTAACAAAAGACCACAAGAGAAGGTGAAATAGAGAAGTTTATTATTCACCAGTCCTGGAGGAGGTACACAGCACACCTTGAGGGACCATGGGGGAAGTCAAGGCAGGGTGCAGGCAGAGAGAGAAGGGCAGGACCTGGAGCACATGCCTTTATTAGGGGCCAAGGGTGGAGTACTTTGGGACTCCCTGGCTATGGTTTTGGTTTGGTCTCTTTGGTTTGGTTAATTAAAACCAAAGAGAGAGGGGTTTTGATACATTTCCCTGGGGGATTTTCTAAGAGGCTCCAAAAGGAAGGCCTTGGGAGGCACGGGAACCTGTTTATCACAAGGGCAGTTGGGGGAGTCATATCAGGAACTTAACATTCACTTGTGACTCTGTGGGCTGTTATCTAGGGTATGTGCTCAAGGGAGGGGTTAATGTCAGTTCAAGTCCCCTGCAGGCCACTTGGCCACACAAAATGGACACCGAGTCAGCAATATTTTGTAGTAGTTTAGCTAAACTCTCTGCACTGTCAATCTTCTCCAAAACGGCATGGTCAGATGTGGGAGCTGGTCACTGACTGTTGTGTGTCCCCTAAAACTCCAGTCATAAAAGTACTGATTCAACTATTATGAACTCAAACACTATATCTTATTTAGAGTAAAATATTTTGAGCAAAAGTAGAATTATATGAATATTTTCTACATAGGTCTTAGCAACAGCATATCAAACATTAGCAATCACAGAAACATTTGTTGGAATACCAATTATTCATGTTACATTGGAGCTGAGCTGAATGATATTTCATTTTTTTCAAATATTGGTGTTATGTAAATATTGAATCAATTATTTTATAATACATTTGTCAAATTCAGACAAAAATTTATTTTATTGTCAAAATTATATTTAAAATAAATTTCCCCTCTGAAAGTAAGGAGCTGAAAACTCACAGCCTATAGATTTATTCTGAAATGAGTGGCCCATTTGAAGAATTCTATGTTTAATTCTGCTCTAAAGATATGTACTTTGGTAATATCTCACCTGTCTATTTTGCTTACTGTAGTTCTCAAACCAATATCCTCAATAGCATAAGGAAAGGAACTCTGGTGACCCCAGGCTGTCTGTGTCCCTAGAAGTTCCAGAATAATAGCTAACAGATGTGACAGTGATTGTGACCATTACTTTCACCACTATTACAAAACCTGCTTCAATACCATTCTCATCATCAGTAATAGCAACAACATTATTCCTGGTATATTTAACAAAACTTATAAAAAGCTTCATATGCATTATCATGTTAATCAGCATTTTGCAACAATTCTTAACTTGTTGTGACTTTAAAAATACTCCGTCATTTGTCTTGAGAAAAAAAAGAATATGAGAGCTGATGAAAGTGTCAAGATTTTATAATAGCCTAACAGTTTTTCATGTATCCCTAAAATGGCTCAACCACAACTGCCTCCCGTAATTTTGATGTTGATGCAACAGAAAGCAATACTGGGTTGAATGGCTGATCCTTGAGCGATCAAAGTCCATAGTGCACCATCCGTGGTCTCCACTGTGAAATATGAATAAAGCTACCCAAGAAAAATGGTCAGTGTTTTGATTTTTTGATAATTAGTGTTGCACACTTTCTACTTTGCCTACGTACATTTAAATTCAGTAAAATTTCGAGGAACTAGAGGTTAATAGTGTCACAGAAAGTACCTCCAAATATCTCTCTCGGTCTTTCTATATCCTAAAAAGACCTACTGATTACATTGCATGCATCATCTAAAAAAGGAGATACACCAGGAGTGATGTTGCAATCACGACCCCAGATTTATACTGATGTCTTTTTAAAAAGCTTGCAAATTGTGGTTGAATTGCCATGATTGCCTCACAGCTCTAGAAAATGTACTATTTTTCTTGTTGCATGGCATTTTCATAATTTAGTGACATTTACTTAAGTCCACTATTTAATTGACTATTTCCTAATGAGGCCAGAGAGGTTTTTCACCTCCCACTAAGCAGACCAACTTCAACCTTTTCTGAGAAAATAGACTTTATCTCTCATTCTGCCAGTTTTCTCAGAAATGTTTTCTCATGAAAATGTTTATAGATCAATACAATTACATCAGCATATTTGGAGTACAACCTGAAGCTGAAATCACCATAATTAAATTTCTTTAAATGGAACAGCACTTCTAACAACCCACAATATAAATTACTAAAAGTCGGAGAGCAAATAACCTCAGTATTTGAATTGAAAATACATTGTATGGTTAAAACCCACAACATTTCTTACATATACAACTATCGTTTTCTTAGTACTCTTTTCCTTAGCATTATATAGCTTTCTAGACAGAACAGGGGCCCTATTGTTTTTTGTTTTGTTACATTTCAATAAAGCATGTTAACCCCTTTTTCCATAAACACAGTCCCCAATTTACTTTTTTTCTTAAAATGTCTTTTTATACACAGATGACCAGGTAAAACTAGATTTTCTGAAAATTAAGGAACAAAATAAATCATAAAGAAGTACCTGGATGTATCTTACCAAATAAATTGTCGTATTTCTTTTTTAATTAGAAGTTTAATGATTTTTTAAACGAGAAGTAATAGTTTGTGAGATTTTTAACTGATCTTGAAATCTGTTGATTATGTCAAATCTTTAGAATTAAGCAAATACCTTAGGCAGACTCACTTGCTTTGCATTGGCACTAAATGGTTGATATATTTTAGTAATAATATTTAAAAGTCTGACAGGCCTTGGGGAAATGATCCCTGGGACATTAGAAGGGACTACAGTTAATTAAACTGTTTTAACCTCATAGGGGAAAATACAGAATTTTCATGGAACTGGCTATATTTTCTTTAAGTCCTAATGACTGCAGTTCAATGTGTATTTCTCAATAATAGATATTTTGTGGTGGGCCTATTGGGCACACTGGTCAAGTCCCTTGGGATTACAACTATTAATACACCAAGACTTTGTGAGGAATATAAGTTTTAGTTTTCTCTGTAAAATTTTTGTATTTGTGGGATAGTTTTGATCCAATACAGATAAGAGAGATTTGTACCATGCCTTTGAAACTTACATGTTTTTAAATTTCATTTTTTTATGTGTGTGTGAGGGCGATTAGCCCTGAGCTAACGTCTGTTGCCAATCCTCCTCTTTTTGCTGAGGAAGACTGGCCCTGGGCTAACATCTGTGCCCATCTTCCTCTACGTTATGTATGGGATGTCACCACAACATGGCTTGATAAGTGGTGCGCAGGTCCATGCTGGGATCAGAACCTGCAAACCATAGGCCGACGGAGCAGAGCACGAGAAGTTAACAACTACACCACAAGGCCGGCTCATTAAATATCATTTTTAAATTTATTTTTAAAATTTTACCATTTCGAACATATATTTTCCTAATAATAATCTTTTTGAAATGATTAAATTCATCAAGTTAAGCAGATAATTGGCTGTATTTTATTGTTGTCTTATACCTTAAAGAGTTTGGCTATTGATTTTTTGTACTATGAGAACATTATAAACAGTACCAAGATTCATATGTTCTTTCATGGAGGCAGTACCTTATATCCAATATGGCCAATCACATAAAGAAGTAAGCGATTTTTCCTTCTTTTTCAGTCCTTGGAATGTTTTATCCTTGGATTTTCTGAGACTGTTTTAATTTAGCAGGTAGAGACATAAAGTTATTCTTTGAAGTGGTTTGTAATGAGCTAACAAAACTCTGGAAATCACTCTCTTTATTTTATTATGACAAATTTGTTGTAGAACCAACTCATGAATAAATATAAACTTAAAATGGTTATAAATTAGCACAGTGGGAATGATTCCAAAAAATTCTAATGAAATCTTTGGAGGGCAAAAAGACTTGAAAAGGCCCCAGGAACTTAGGATTAACCTAAGCTTGAGCAGGAGATACAACAAATAGCTACATAGGAAACTTGCGACTTCTTAATTTCCCTCTTTCTGGAAAATGAAAACGGAAGCCTCTTACATTTGGGGAAATTAAAGGAAAATTCCTTAATCCTTATTTTCCAAATAAACTAAATAACAACGGCAAAATAGTTTAAAATCTCTTTCTTTTTTAAATCTTCAGTTGGATACATCTACCTTTAAAATAAGTAAAACAAATCTGTATCCATTTCAAAGAAAAAGTTATAACATAAAATACACTTGGGGCCGGCCCTGTGGCGTAGCAGTTAAGTGCGCGCACTCCACTGCTGGCCGCCAGGGTTTGGATCCTGGGCACGCACCAACGCACCACTTGTCAGGCCACGCTGTTGCAGCATCCCATATAAAGTAGAGGAAGATGGGCACAGATGTTAGCCCAGGGCCAATCTTCCTCAGCAAAAAAAGGGGAAGATTGGCATGGATGTTAGCTCAGGGCTGATCTTCCTCACAAAAAAAAGAAAAAAAATAAAATAAAATAATCACTTGATCTATCTTAATTCATACCTGTACCAAATAGGTAACTAAGCACCATACTGAAGGATATATTTGTAACATTGGACAAGAAAAATCAAATGAAAAACGGTGCATTACTGAATCATGTATCAGGCTTTTGTTTTGTTTTCAAAAATTGCAAATACAAGTTTTATAAGATCTCAACAAAAAGACTATGAAAATCCCCATATCTGAAGATGAGGTAAACTTCAACGGAGTTATTTCGGCATTATCTGTTCCTAAATGAATACCACCAGCCCCCCTACACACAAATTTTCAGATAAAATACAGCTCACTGTGTGGTGTTCACTTGCCACTCCAGAGTAGTCCAGCTCCTTATCAAGCAATTCCTACAGTCAGATTGTACAATGCATTCACTGATTATATGTGACTCCCAACTTGTGGGTAGTCCATCTTCATTATTTTGGCTGAAAATTTTTCATGTTGTTATAACTTTGTATTTGCCTGGAAACAAATTAACGATTCTTTTCCTGTAGCTATTTTGGTTCACCTACTAAGTGGTAAGCATGTGCTAAATATAGGTTTGAAAGGTAAAATAGACACACATCCTCATCTCAAAAAGCTTAAGTTGTTTGTAATTCTCATTTGATGAAATTCGTTTTGAGGGAGTAAAGAATGAAGACATGTCAGCCAGAGAGGCTGTTTAGTTGCTCATGAAAAAAGGCAAAATATGATCCTACATTGGTCTAAGTTCTGGTCCATAGATTTCAGTTTCAGAATTTAAATGTGTGAATTAATCCAGAGGATATCAAGCTCTTTGGGAAAGATGAACACAAACTAAATTCATCCAAAGATGGTGTGTAAACCTGAAAAGTGTACAAAAACTAAGGGTGTGTAAAATACTATTTGTGTACTTTGAAGCAAGGGATGTATCTTTTTAATAACCTGACTACCCTTGTCTACCACCCTGGACATTTCTTTTTAGAACTCACATCATTTGAAAGAATTAAAATAATATTTGGAAAATTAATTAAAATAATAAGATCAAAGAAAATTGCATGAACTTTTGAGATTTTTCATACAGGCTTTGGAAATTCATATTGAACAGCCATTTTATGAGAATAGTGATCACTTCTTCTAACATAATAAAATATTTTTCTCTATATCGAAAAAACAAACAATCTGATTAAAAAATTGGCAGAGGATCTGAGTAGATGTTTTTCCAAAGAAGATATACAGACAGTCAGCAGGCACACGAAAAGATGCTCAACATCATTAATCATCAGGGAAATGCCTATCAAAACCACAATGAGATATCACCTCACGCCTGTCAGAATGGCTATTGTTGGGGAAGAGGGAGAAGCCCCTCTCTGCCCTTTCCCTTAAGGTTCTTATGGCTGGCCAAATAATTGAAAGACAGGTTAGCAGGAGAAAATAATACCAAGTTTAATAATATGTATACATGGGAAAAACCAGGGAAACTGAGTTTCTCAACAAATGGCAAAGGTTTTCACCTTAAACAGCATATTCAGGTAGACAAAGGAGGATGTTGGGGGTTGGTGGAATAATCAAGGTAAAGAGACATATTTCAGGGTGGCCAATTATTGAACTCCCACACTATCAAACAGACAACAAATAACAAGTGTTGGTGAGTCCATGGATCAAGTGTAGAGAAAAGAGAACCCTTGTACACTGTTGGTGTGAATATGAATTGGTGTAGCCACTATGAAAACAATTTGGAGGTTCCTCAAAAAATTAAAAAATGAACTACTATACAATCTGGCAATTCCACTTCTGGGTATTACTCAAAGGAAACAAAAAACACTACAGGCATACCTTGTTATATCATGTTTCGCTTTTTTGAGCTTCACAGATACTGCGTTCCTTACAAATTAAAGGTTTCTGACCACCCTGCTTTGAGTAAGTCTATCAGTGACATTTTTCCAACAGCATTTGCTCACTTCATTTCTCTTGTGTTACATTTTGGTAATTCTCACAATATTTCAAACTTCTTCATTATTGTTATATTTGTTATGGTGATCTCTGATCAGAGATCTTTGATGTTACTGTGGTAATTGCTTTGGGGCTCCGTGAACCTCGCCCATATAAGATGGAGAACTTAATTGATAAATGTTGTGTATCTTCCGACCACTCCACCAACCAGCATTTCCCCCGCTCTCTCTCTCCCTGACCTCCGGCCTGCCTATTGCCTGAGACACGACAATATGGAAATTAGGCCAATTAATAACTCCACAATGGCCTCTAAGTGTTCAAGTGAAAGGAAGAGTCATGCACCTCTCACTTTAAATCAAAAGCTAGAAATGATTAAGCTTAGTGAGGAAGGCATGTCAAAAGCTGAAAGAGGCCAAAAGCTAGTTCGCCAAATTGTGAATGAAAAGGAAAAGTTCTTGAAGGAATCAAAAGCGATACTCCAGTGAACACACGAATGATAAGGAATGATAAGAAAGTGAAACAGCCTTATTACTGTTATGAAGAAAGTCCTAGTAATCTGGAGAAAAGATCAAACCAGCCACAACATTCTCTTAAGCCAAAACCTAATCCAGAGTAAGGTCCTAATTCTATTCCATTCTATGAAGGCTGAGAGAGGTGATGAAGCTGCAGAGGAGATGTTTGAATTTAGTAGGGGTTGGGTCATGAGGTTTAAGGCAAGAAGGCACCTCCATAGCATAAAGGTGGAAGATGAAGCAGCAACTGCTGATGTAGAAGCTGCACCAAGTTATCCAGAAGACTAGCTAAGAGAATTAATGAAAGTCGCTACACTAAATGAAAGATTTTCAATACAGAAGAAATAATCTTGTATTGGAAGATTTCATTTAGGACTTTTATAGCTAGAGAAAAGAAGTCAATGCCTGGCTTCAAAGCTTCTAGGGACAGACTGACTTTCTCGTTAGGGGCTATTGCAGCTGGTGACTTTAAGTTGAAGTCAATGATCATTTATCATTCTGAAAATCTTAGACACCTTAAGAATTATGCTAAATCCACTCTGCTTGTGTTCTATAAATCGAACAACAAAGTCTGGATGACAGCATATCTATTGACAACATGGTTAACTGAAAATTTTAAGCCCACTGTTGAGATCTACTGCTCAGGAAAAAAGATCCTTTTCAAAATATTACTGCTTATTGACAATGCACCTGGTTACCCAAGAGCTCTGGCAGAGATATACGATGAGATTAATGTTTTCATGCCTGCTGACATAACATTTATCTGCAGCCCATGGGTCAAGGAGTCATTTTGACTTTCAAGTCTTATTATTTAAGAAATATATTTCATAAGGCTATAGCTGCCATAGATAATGATTCCTTCAACTGATCTGGGCAAAGTAAATTGGAAATGTCCTGGAAAGGATTTACCATTCTAGATGTCATTAGGAATATTTGTGATTCATGGGAAGAGGTAAAAAAATATCAACATTAACAGGAGTTTGGAAGAAGTTGACTCCAACCCTCATGGATGACTTTGGGGGTTCAAGACTTCAGTGAAGGAAGTAACTGCAGATATGGTAGAAATAGCAAGATAAATAGAATTAGAAGTTGAGCCTGAAGACGTGACTGAATTGCTGCAATTTCATGACACAACTTTAATGGATAAGGAGTTACTTCTTACGAAT